>NW_025340545.1:0-5799 GCF_016433145.1 Gracilinanus agilis | reverse complement strand
TAGATCTTCTTGTAGAGTTTGCAGAGATAATCCTTTTTGCAGCTTCCCAGTTGTGGTAGGAAAAGCTCAAAAGAATGGTTTAGAAATCCTCAAGAGGTCAGAGCTGAATCAGAGAGATGCTTTTAGCTCCAGATTCCAAACGAATCCCCCCTGGCTGGCAGTTAGAATGTCCAGTACCCCCTCCTTCCAGATTCTACCCAAGTCTGCCCCTGTGTCAGCTATCATTAAATTCCATTTCCCTTTGCTGCAACCTTGTCTTTTTTTTCCCCAAATCTCCCTCTCACAGGTACCAAAACTCTACATAGGTCATGTCAATCTATACAGAAAGCAAAAGGTTTGCTCCAAGTCCTTGAATTAATTGATATTTTATGACCTAAAGAATATCAATGTTCATAATGGAGATTATGAAAAATAATGACTAGATGAAAGCAAAAGAATTTTAATGATTAAGAATATTTTTGTATCTTCTTATATTCCAGCATATTTCCTCACTTTAGACCACTAAGAATTGAAGTTTTCACAAATATTCCTTACTTTCTGCTTTAAGTGAGTGGCACTATGGTGCTATGGACTTGAAGTCAGAAAAATTTGAGACTCCACAAGGTGGTTGTGAAATTCAAGAGAGATGTCCCAAAGCATTTATTGTATGAACTGACTTAATTTCTGTTTTCATATGTAAATTATAAGCCAAACCTAAAGAAAGTTTTCTTTAAATTTTACTCCAAAAAAAACCAGTCAAAATTATATTAGTCAGTTACACTTCTATCTAGTTTCACTTTCCTATATCAGCTTAGTCCTGTTGAAAATGAACGAAACTCCAAGGTCCTTAAACATGCAGAAAAAAAAGACTATACCTTTATAATGGTTAGAGATAAGTCTAATATCAGATTTTGATTCAGCATAAGGAAAAACCTTCTAAAGAGTAAAGCAATCAAAAAATGGAATGGTGAGATCCCCACAACTGGAATGGATTTTGTACAGGGTTTTCCATTTTGTGATCATAGTCTGGAGTAGGTGATTTTTATGGTCTCTTATAACTCTAAAAGTCATTTGCATATTTGAATTTGGATTTCTTACCACTGCAACTTAACCTTTGATTTTTGGTAATGGACACTCTATTTTCGAAAGCCAGGAATTTTGAAGGAATGGGCAGAGACCAGGTTATTCTTAGTACTTCATTTTAACCAACTTTTTTTCCCTCCAATACAACTTTGTCAGTAGTATGAGCTTATGGTCTAAAACCCATTCATAGTATTTGTCTGGACTATGTATTATTCAACTCAACAACCATTTCATTAAGTGCAAGACACTATGTTAAGTGCTAGGAAAACAAAGATTAAAATGGAAAGCATCCTTGCCCTTAATAACCTTAAAGTTTATTAGTAAGATTATGAAATCTTCCTACTGCCTGCCTGCCTGCCTGCCTGCCTGCCTTCCTTCTTTCCATTATACTTAGACTGGATAGTTCAGCTTGTGTAAGGGCAGCCATTCCTCTCAAGTATTAGTATTAGCAACAACAACAAAATGCTTGTATTATCAACCAAATTCCAAAGGTTTGTGCCAAAACTGACAGGGAAAACACTATGGTCCCACACAAAAATATACAGACCCAACAGCTTTGTAAAGCACTGAAAGCACTGTGTAAATGTGAATCACCATTATTATTATAATTATCAGGAATCTCTAGGACAGAGAAAAACTACTCAGTCAAAAATCCAGGCTGAGCAAAATGTTCAAAGTAAACAAATAATGGGCTTTTCAAGTAAAGTCTTCCAGTATCATTAATAAATTAAAGAACATATTTTTATTCAATCCCCTTATCAGAGAGAGTTTCAGGCAGAACATATCAATTAGACATAGTGCTATAATTCTAAATCTCTAATATATTACATTTATCTCTTGAATTTTCAGTAAGTCACAGAATCACATATTTGTAGAGCTGTCTTAAAAATCAGTTTAACAACCTCATCTTAGAAATAAGGAAAATGAAGTCCACAGAGATGAAATTCTTTTCCCCAAGGATGGCAATGCTGGCAGCTACTTAATAACTACAATGGACTCATGTGCCACTTCCTACAGTAATCTTTCCTTTATCTCCCTCGTTGTTAAGTCTTCTTTTCTTCAAATTATCTTCTATTCACTTTATCTGCACAAATATTGTATCCCTCCTAACAGAATGTAAGCTCTTTAAGGACAAGGACTGATTTTTGTTTGTTTTTCTATCCAGTCCTTGGCACAAAGTAGGCATTTAATAAAAGTTAAGTATACACTGATAGAACCAATTAATGGACTAAAAAGAAAATGTCTTTGATTCCCCGTCCATTACTTTTTCTATTATCCAGAAGTTTTAAACTTCATCAATGAACTTGTTTTATTATTTTAAGTATTTTGATAAATATTTCAATAAAACTGATTTCCATTGTAATCCTTTTATTTTATGCAACATGATTCTAAGGAGTCTAAAAGGTATCACTAAACTGTTGCCCAAGAAGTTCATATCACACAAAAAAGTGAATTATACTACACCCTATAAAACAACATTTTAAAATGTGTCAAATCTATGAAAGCAGCATGAGTTCCTAAATAGAATAAGGATTTTTAAATATCTTGACCAGAGGAAAATAATTTTTAAAAAAATATTGTTTCTAGAATAATTAAGGCTGATATTATAAGTTTGCTAGGCTCTTTACAAATATCTCATTTGAGTCTTGCAACAATCTGAGGAGGTAGGCAGTCTTATCCTTATTTTATAGATGAAGAAAATGAGGCAAAGAGGTTAAATGACTTGCCCAAGAGTCATACAGATAAGAGGTGTGTGAGGTCCTATTTAAACTTGGATCTTCCTGACTCCAAATATATTCTCATTTCAGCCATGACACAATGTGATAAACACATTTTTACTGCTTACAACTAAATATACAAAGACATTAAGTCAGTTCATACTTACTTCTATTTCTTACCTTGAAGGCAATTATTATTTTTACACAACTATTATGTGTGTATTCCAACAGATTATTTACAAATGGACCAAGGTTTTCCTGGAAATATTATACAAAGGCCCTCATAGAGCCTGGGACTCAAAGCTTCAGGCTATAGGGAATATGAAAAGTAACTAAAGGAAATTTTCCCTAACCCCTATGTCCAAAGGAGAAGAAAGGTCCAGGGTTATCACCAGGACAGTTAAATACTCTAGCCAAAGCACCCTGGGTCTCTTCAACCCCAAACATCTTTTCAGGGAAATCCACGTTAAAATAAACAAAAGAACACTCATAAATGGGAAAAGGAATCACAAAAGGGCATCTGTAGCCTCAGGGCAATATGTCATAGAAGAGAATAATATAGATTTTACTTTGGTAATATAACTAGAATTAGCTTACATACTCTTTCCTCTTCCCTAGTAAGGCATATATACATGTATGTATAAATACATATACATCTGATTTTTCAAGTATCCATAAGTAGGAACTATCTTCTTTTCCCTCAAAAGCTGAATTCCTAAGTCAGTGACCAAACACCAGGATTAGAGCCCCTTCCAAAGCATAGGGCTGATCTGTCTTGACCCTTTTAAATCTGAATGCCTCTCAATATTCTCTAGATGATATTTTAGGAGTCAATGATGAACTCTTATCAATGGAATAGTAAGGGGTGTGTGTATATACATATTTAAGAGGGGGGAAAGGAACAGAGAATCTTAGAAAAAGCATCCAGAAAAAGGAAAGAAAAAAAGAGACTTCCAAGGTGAATCCTTGAAAATCATTTGCTCTCAGAAGCAAAAATCAGAAGGGGCAGCCAGACTCTGCCAAAAAGTTTTCAAAAATGAAAGCCAACTATGTCTGAGTATACCCAGACAGGCATTTTCGAGGGATTTGTTCCGCTTGAAAGACAAGCAGCTCCTTTCAAAGTTTTTTTTTTTTTTTTTTGCTTTAAGGGTCTCCTGTCTTGGTTACAACACAATCCATTCTTGTTTATTATTAAACAAAAAGCTACACTTCCTCAGTAAACTCTTCTCTCTCCCATTCCATATCTCCTCCCTCCCCACTCCACCCCTGACATATACAATGAGAGGAAAATAAGCCTTGCCTATTCATTTCTTGTTCTACCTAAATATTTTCTTATTACTTGACAATAAAACATTTTCCTGTTTTATATCGTGCTAGGATTATTTTTGTTTTTTTAGACTTCTGTTCCTGAATATTGCAATGAATGAGAGTCAGATACAAGATTACTACTTGCAGCCTTGTGCATGAATGTATACATATGACAACTCTCTTGATTCATTATTTTCTTAGGTCTATGACCTCTCTTTTAATAATTACAGCAAGAATTCCTAGGGTCACCTCCACCATTTCTGTTACCTTGTGGCCTCACTAAGCTAACCATTTCTAACTGTTTTTTTCCCCCCTTAGAGGACCAAATTCCCAACTCTTGCTTCCCTTGATATTCCTCCTGATTTGTTGTTTGAACAGAATTTAATTCAGAGGATGTGGCACTGTTGCCTCAGTGTGTTCTGCTTCTTCTCTCCAGTTCCTTTTTCTGGAATCCCTAGAATGGTACCTGTTGGCAGTGCTGGTGTTGCTGCTCCCACTGTTGTGTTTTTGTGCCCGGCTCAGTCTCCGTGGTGGCTTTGAGTGCTGCATTCGAGGACTTGGCACAGAAGGGAAGGCTGAGGCATAGCCATGTTCACACTCTGCATAAGACAGAAGATAAAAGGGTAAAGAGGAATTCACCTGAATCCAAAGGACCAAGAGAGCCCTCTTCCTGGCAACATGCTGTTGAAACAAACAAAAAAAAAAATGGAAATGGCATTCCAACTCACACTAGAGCAGTACAAAAAATAATTATACTGAAGGCCCTTTTTATCTGCGATAGACGTCCAGAGCCTTAGTACAGTCTTTGACACATAGTAGGCACTTCAAACATTTGTTCAATTGGAATAAACTCTTCTCTCCCTAGTTAGCACATGTTTTCACTTTGCCCAGAAATGGGCACATCCACTATATTATCCTAGTTTACCTTTCCCCAACCACACTCCTGTCTCCTTACCAAGGATCCCTTTTCTCCCCTCATCACAATAATTCCCCTCCCCCTAGCTTTCAAGCACCTGAACTCCTAGGAATTCTATTTTCTACTCCTCTCTCCCTCTCAAAAAACCACATCCCCAGCAGCTCCTTCTCCTTTTGTGCACTCCAAACATGTACATTCATCCACCAACAAATATCTACTAACCACCAGTTACTGTATGATATGTACTGTGGAACATTAGGCTAAATGATAAAACAAGACAGAATCTCTTTCCCTTTAACTCTTTTTCTCTCATCAACGGATTTTCCCCCCTTTTCTCATCATATAGTGCTCTTTCCTCTTTTTTTCTTCTCTCCCCACACCGTTGTCCTCTCCTCCATCCAGAAGTTTTCTCTTCCCCTTCTTCCATTCCCTCCAACCCCCAATCCCTTCGCCCCTCCCTCTCCATCTGTGGTGTCCATATGTCCCTCTTTTACTTTCCCAGTCCCGTGGCCCCCATCCCTCTCTACCCTGGTCCCAACTCCTCTGTCCATCTTCTCCCCTACCCATGGACTCCCCTCTCCTCTTCGATTTGGTCTTCAACATCCCCTTTCCTCCACCTTTCCCACCCCGTGGTCCACTCCTCCACTATCTCTCATCCCCTCTCTTCCCATCCCATGGTTCCCTTTCCCTACTTTTACACTATTTCTCAGTCCGTGGTCCTCTTCCTGCCCATCCCGTGGTCCCATATCCCCATTTCTTCACTAAACCTCATATCCACCTCCCCCAACTCATAGG
>NW_025340544.1:0-1617 GCF_016433145.1 Gracilinanus agilis | reverse complement strand
TATATATACACACACATATACATATGGAAATACAAAGATCTTAAATGGTAAGACCTCGATCTAGGTACCCAATCAGAAATATCCTGCCTTTAGAGGGAAGAATAAAATGATTTTTGCAAGAATAGGCAAAATCACATCGAATAGTCGGATTCTCTACCATTTTTTACCAAAGGTTTGCAACTGATTTTCTGATAACTGCTGTAGCCTAATGAGAAACCTCAAACCTCTTAAAAGTGGTAGAGGGGCAGCTGGGTAGCTCAGTGGAGTGAGAGTCAGGCCTAGAGACAGGAGGTCCTAGGTTCAAACCCGGCCTCAGCCACTTCCCAGCTGTGTGACCCTGGGCAAGTCACTTGACCCCCATTGCCCACCCTTACCAATCTTCCACCTATGAGACAATACACTGAAGTACAAGGGTTTAAAAAAAAAAGTGGTAGAAATCTGTAAAGTTCAAGGCAGTTCTAATAGGAGAAATGCCTATTCTTTTTAAAATGCAGTAAAGAAAATAACTTTTATTCTCCAGAGAACCTTTTTTTCTAGATCCTTCCTAGGAGAGGAGAAAAATGAATCTTTTTACCCTTGAATGTGATTACTATTCATCAGCAATTCAGAATAGCTAAGCATACAAGTTTATTTTTATAAGATTTGCTTAAATGTAGACTAAAAAAGTCATTCAAAACACCAAAATTAACGTGACTGTCTATATGCTACAAACTTACAGCAGCTCCTTCTGATTTGTGATGAAAAGGAATCCTTGGTATGTTTTTCTAGACCAGAAGTGACTTGAAGTCCCTGGATTCTCAGGAAACCAGGCCTGCTTAGGAAGAGACAAGTTGGAAGGAGAGTTCATTCATGCAAAGTGAAGCTTTATTTATTTATATTTATTTATGTTCCTGATTTCTTTTAAGCAAATGCCATCTATATTACTTGAAGGCAAAGAGACAAAAAGTTGCCCCGCTTAGGGTGATTTTTTTTGTTGCTCTCTGAGTAGAGAAGGTTGCTTTCAAGTCTAAAACCATAGTCTAGAGGAGGTTGTCTGGAATTTCTGCCCTTAAGAAATGAGAAACAGAAATGCTTGAATTGGCGCCCAGCTTAAGAGTTCATGGAAGCATTGAGCTTTTTCCTTTGGTCTTCCCTTAGAA
The DNA here is from genome assembly GCF_016433145.1 of Gracilinanus agilis. Lineage (NCBI taxonomy): Eukaryota > Metazoa > Chordata > Mammalia > Didelphimorphia > Didelphidae > Gracilinanus > Gracilinanus agilis. The sequence goes on along the minus strand of NW_025340544.1, from coordinate 478 downwards.
TGGACAGTCACCATCAGAGTTATCTTAGCATTTACCTTCATCCTAGGACCTGATTTCATTGAACAGATTTTGGTTACCTTTACAAAAGAAATAGCAAGAAATGTTTCCAGCACTCTTTAATGTGTGTTATTTGGTTTGAGCCCCTCAACAATCCTGTGAGGTATGCCCTAAAGATATTATTATTACCACTTTACACATGGGGAAGTGAAGGCTCAGAGGGTTTGAGTGACTTGCCTGTGGTAGCACAGCTAATAAATGCCAGAGGTAGGATTTGGACCCAGCCCTGCATGACTCCAAATCTTGTCCTCTATCCCTTATGCCTCATTGCCTCCCTAGAGCAGTGATTCCCAAAGTGGGCGCTACCGCCCCCTGGTGGGTGCTGCAGCGATCCAGGGAGGCGGTGATGGCCACACTTTTTTTGTATTACATTCTATTCTGAGTTCAATAAATAGTTTCATAATTTCCAGGGGGCACTAAG
>NW_025340543.1:0-11648 GCF_016433145.1 Gracilinanus agilis | reverse complement strand
TCTCCCCCCCCCAAATAAATTTTTTCTGACCCATCTTTTCATTATCAAATGCATTCTCCAGCCCACATTTTCATCCAAATCCTGCTTCATTTATTTTCACATAACATGATGTGAGTCAAGAATTTCAGCTAACCTTTACCTGGGATCTAGTGCTGTGTTTGTCAAGCAGGGAAAAAAAACATTAAAATGTCTTTCAAACTCCTAAGAAGTTTGCCCTTTTGTATCGCCAGTGCCAGTCCTAAGACTGACAGAACTCTCTTTCCCACCCATTATCTCATTAGATCCTCTCAGCAGCAGGCCAGGTGATTAGTGCCCCCATTTTACATATGAGGAAGCTGAGGCTTCTTTCTGTATTCCATCTCTGAGCCTTCACATAAGCTGTCCCCCATGCCTGTCTAAGCTATGGGGAGAGTGGCTTTTGATTCATTGCCTTTGCTGTGCCGAATCTCCCAAGGGCTTCAGTGATTGAGGGAGGAACATTGGGAGGTTGATTCTAGAGTATTTCTATCATAAATTATTGCCCTGCATGTGCATGTGTGTGTGTGTGTGTGTACATGTGCATGTGTGTGGTCACTGGGAAGAGGGGCAACATGTTAAGCTTCATCTCAGCTGAGGAAAATATAAAAGGAGGTTAGATATCTTTTATGGCCTTTGGGAAGATCAAGACTCCTGGGCAGAATGAACACGTAGTCAGCATGGCAGGAGGAGGCACCAGTGGGCCTGGTGTACTACATAGGTCCAAGCTTAGATGCAAAGTGACCACAATCAGCTGATGCCCAGAGTTTACTGGAAACTGAAAACAATTACGATGAATCTTAGCCTAGCCAATGAACTGGTTGAGCCATAGGGGTTTTGCTTCTCCATCTTACCCGAGGAAACGCTATCCAAATCTAACTTTGTTCCCCAATGCCCCCGTCCCATACTCCATGAGTCATGGGTGTGTATAGGAATTCCCCAGCCCAGAAACTGAAAAGAAAAATTATTTCAGTGGGAAGGGGCCGACGACTGAAAATAACTGAAGCAACAATCGTCTCTAATATGAATTTGATAGTCATTTTTTTATATGCAGCATGATACAGTGGCATGAGCCCGGGTTTTGCTATTAGATCTGTTTTCAAATCCTTGCTGTGATACTTAGTACCTTTGTGAACTTGGCTGAGTCACTTAGGCTCTTTGGTCCTCAGTTTCCTCAAGTGTAAAACAAGAAGATTACCTCTGTGATCAAGAGAGTTGGTAGTTTAGTCCCAGAGGTAATAGGGACTTGTGTATGGGGTCTGTCAACTTGAAGAGATACAGGGGGATGTTTAGGATTTTGGAGGGTATAGACTTGTCCACTGGCAGCTGTTTTAGTGGGCTTTTCCCTTAAATGACTGAAATGGAGAGACAGAGAGAGACAGAGACAGAGACAGACAGAAACAGAGAGATAGACAGAGACAGAGAGACAGAGTAAAGCAGAAATAGAGAGATAGACAGAGAAACAGAGAGACACACACACGGAGACACAGAGACAGTGACAAGACCAGGGTTTTAAGGAAGGATCATAGGAACCTGGCCTTAGACCTGGAAGGGACCTCATAGAACATTAAGTCCTACCTCCTCTTTCTTCAAGGGAGGAAATTTGAGAGTCCCTTTCCTTGGAGGCACAGAGGAAATTGTAGTCTACAGAAAGGTTTGAGGGTGTTCAGCTAGGGAGGGAGCTGGGGCAAAGCACCACCTAGCTAACTCAGAAGTCCCACCTCAAGTTGCCTTTACTAGATTTTAACCTATACCCCAACTGTCTCTGCATATGTAAAAGAGGAGCCAGTCTCACTGAGGGCAAAAATAAATAAATAAATAAAATTGTTAATGTGTCGCCTGAAATCTGCTTCCTCTGGATCATCAGTTCTTAAAAGTATATGATTATAGACTAGAAGATGGAATTCATTGGCCATGTGATACAACCGTCTTGTTTCACAGATGAGCAAACTTGAGTTGCTCATGGTTCTTCTCATCAGATGATGGATTTGAACTCTGGTCTTCCCAACATCTGTTCTATCTGCTATATCCCTCTTCAGTGCTCAGTTCAGTTTCCTTGAAGCCTTCCCAGATCTTCTCATTCATTTTCCTTTCCCCCTCCTTAAAATTGCCTGCATTTTCCTTATCTCTGTAAATATTGTAGGTAGAATGGAAGCTCTTTGGGATTTTATCTCCTTAAAGCTTCTGGCATGTGGCCTTGCACACAGCAGGCAGTTAATAAGTGTTTGTTGTATGAATCGAATTACACTGGTACTAAATGGTGTGGCTAGAGTCGAGGCTAGAGAGGACAGTATGCACTTTCTAACAGAGACCCCCGTGGACCTCCAATGGTAGAAGATGCTATCCAATCACATCTCCCATAGGTAGGTGTGCCAACTTCCTCTCCTTCTGGGTACACTTTCACCCAGTGGATCTCATAGAGATGGATCTCAACCTGGAAGCTCCAAGGAAAGCAAAGGTACCAAAGCCTCTCACCTTAGTCCACTCCAAAGGGGCCATTAAACTTTCCTCATCTTCATTGTGATCTAACATTGAAGACAAGGGACTGGAAGTCAGGAAGTCTGGTTCTAGCTTGAACTCAACCAGCTCACTAGCTTGCTGTCTCTCTGAACTTCAGTTTCCTTAACTGTAAAACAAGGATCTCTAAGGTTTTACCCACACTTGTCTTTCTGTGATGCCATGCCATCAGGTATTGGCTCTCTTGAAGCTGAGTAGAGAAAATGCCAGCACTGAGATGGTTCAATGCACCGCCCAAACTAGACTTCGTTCATAAGTGTCATCGCCAGAGGAAGCCAATAAGCTCCAGGGAAGACAATATTGGATGGGCTAGAGTGGGGTATAGTAGGGAGTTGAGTCCCAGGAGATGATGATTGGGAAGGGCTGGAAGCTAACAAAGATTCATTATTTCTAGTTCTATGCACTTATGATGCTTTTAAAAAAATCCAATCAAATCGGTTGGATGAATTTTTATTCCTTAGGTCTTGGCTCTACCCTTCTCACCAAGGACTCATTCTCTCCAACTGCCCTGGACATGGCACCTGAATTGCCCATACTTCTCATAAGTCTTCCGAGTCATCATTATGTCTTTAGTAGACCCCTGATTAAAAGAGGCAAATGTGTTTACTTCCTTTCTCTCTTCCTCAGTTTCTTCATCTGTAAAATGAAAAGTTTGGGGTCTGAGGCCTCTTCTATTGGCAACAATCTCTGTTCTTTGGTTCAGAGTAACATCTCATGCCATGAACAAATGATCTGTTTGGACTGGTTTCTGTGGCTTGTTAGAAAGCCCAGAGCTAACAGAGTGACAATAGCTGGCATTTCTAGAGGGTTTTAAGATTTTCAAAGAGTTTTGCAGCTCTCATTGCATTGGCCTCTCCCAGAAACCTGTAAAGTAGCTCCTCCTTCAGGCATTATTATCCTTGTTTTACAGATGCATAGACAGAGGCCCAGGCATGTATGGATCAGTACAAAGATCTGCCTATGTTGGCCTTGCTGGGCTCTGTGATGTTGGGAAAGAATGTTCCTTTCGAACACTGTTTTGGGCTGACACCTCATGCTGACCAAACCACAGAACTCCCTTGACTCCTGGAGCTGAGGTAGTGACAGAGAGACCACGGGAAAGCTCATTTCCCATGCCCCAGATCTCAAAGCTGTGGTCTTTTCCCCATTTCCTGGACATTGGTTACCCTTGAATCTTGGGCAGGATGCCACGGGAAAGGAGGTGGTTCTGATGAGGACCTCAAACCTTATGCTTTATTCCTTCTCTTTCTTGCATTCTAGAGCCTGAGTGGACGTCCTAACTGTCCTTGATGAGCTGGGCCTGTGTGCCTGTTTCTGATAGACAATCTGGCCCAGCCTGTCTTTCTCAACCACATGACCCTAAGTCAACATCATGGGGCCCGTTGGCTTTGTCAATATTTGCCTGCCCAGGGAGGAAAGACTTTTTAATAGCTTCCCCTGACACACAACTCCTTGCTGTCCCTGCCTCCCCACCACAATGTTGAACAAAGCTGATGTGTGTCTCTTGTTGCCTGCTGCCCCAGATGTGGCCAGCAGCTGGAGGCCAAGATGAAGGACAGACTGGAAGAGCTACAGAGCCAAGTTAGCCAAGGAGGGGACCCCTCTGAGCTGGATGATACTCAGATCTTTGACAACCCTGCTTTCAAGGATCATGAGGCCAATCCCATGGAGAAGTTTTTCCAGGAAGTGGCCAGGCTTTCCTTGGCACTGAATGAACTAGAAGGACTGGCGGAGTTGATAGACAGGAAGCAGCAGGGTGTCCTATGCTGTACAACAGAGGAGAGCACGTTGGGGGCCAAGCCTGAGGTAGGTGTGCTGAAGGACTCCTTTGCTAGCTTGGCCTGGTGGATCCAGCCCCAGCTTACCACCATCCGTTGAGAACTGGCCCGAGCATGAGGACTGGAGGGTAGAGCGCTGCGTCCGTCAGAGCCAGTTTGCCGTGCTTGTTGGCCGGTACCAAGGCACCATTAGCTGCCACTATGCCAAGGAGATTCAGTATGTGAGGATGCTGAAGGAGAAGATGCTGAGACAGGCTGAGCTGGTGGGCTTGGAGCTGTGGGGGAAGACATTGAGCAGCTGATGGCTGGACGATCATTACCCCGGATTGTGGGCTGGGACTTGGATGTACTAAGGGCCAGGCAGCACCTGGCCATGGCCCACGTGCGCCACCAACAGCTGTTGGACCTAGAGGGCTAGCTGGGGGAGCTGCACGCCCTTTTCCTCCAGCTGGAGATACTCACCTCTGAGCAGCAGGGCTATATGACCCAATCTGATAAGATCATCAAGAGGGCCGTCAAGTATAAGCGCCAGTCGAGGTTATCAGCCACGCTATCTGCTGTGGTGGGCCTCTGCACTTGCTGAATGTGCTGGGCTTGTGTGACCCAGGGGTGGCGCTGAGTGGGGAAGGGGCCCAGGGTCCAAGCAGGCGAGCCTTCTGGGTTGGCCTGCCTGTGCAGCCAAGGGGCCCTTAGGTGGGCCCTGTCAGTCGGCTGTAGGCTAGTGAGCCCAGGCCCTCAAGAACTTCCCAGGAAGTAACAGCTTTCTTTCTTTCCTAGGCTGTTACATGCTGTTGCTGACGGTTGCCAAGAGGCTATTTGTAAGGCATTAGGAAGATGCTGAGAAGCTCCTGGGTACTGGGAAGGAGACCAAGAATAAGGACAGCAAGAGATCTGAGAGATAAGAGTAAATGAGTCCTGTGGCTTCTTTCTTTAGGTATGAGAGGCTTGTGTCCAATCCTACTTTACTGCCCAAGTGACTTCAGGCAAGTCACTGAACTTCCCAGAGCCTTAGTTGGACTAAATGGACTATAAGGTCCTTTCCAACTGTAACTGTGGGATTTTTTGTGTGACCTTGGATAAATCATGTCAGCTCCCTAGGCTTCAGTTTCCTTATTTGTAAAATGAGGGAGTTGGACTAAGTGGCTTGGGAGGACCCTTTAAACTCTAGCTCTAGGCTTCTATGAGTCTCTTTATCAATCAGTGGACAGCTTATGCTGTTTCCTTTTTCCCATCTCCCTCCTGAAGGGAGCAGCCGCTGACAAGCAGTGGGATAGTGGTGAGGGGGCTTGTCACACTGAGACTTGGCTGGTGTGTGTGTGTGTGTGTGTGTGTGTGTGTGTGTGTGTGTGTGTGTTTGGACAGAGAAGATGGGGGCTGTCAGGTACCACGTTAGGAAGCCCCAGGATCAAGTTCAAGAAGATCAGTTAAGGCCCATAATAGGAACACAGACTATTGGGAGGATGCAGAAAAAAAGCCTGGGCTCCTCAGGAGTCACACGGCTAGTACTCAGGTTTGAAGCGATAGATATGAAATATGAACAGGAGAGAGAAAGTCTGATGTCCCAGCCTCAAGGACAATCTGGAGCAAACTGACCTGGGAGACCTGTGGAAGGATAAAGTAGAGAGTGGGATTGGACTCAGTATGAGTATATGAGTTCAAATCCTGCCTGCATGAGTGATGGCAAATCATTTCATGCCTTTGGGCCTCAGTTTCTCCTCTAGAAAATGCATTTTGGACTAGATGCTATTTAAGGGGCTTATTGGAGATTTGCAGCAATGCCAGGGTGGAGTGGGGTGGATAAGCCCCCAATTCCTTTCCACTTAGATGGAGCAGGGCTTCTTTGGCCCAGACCCATGCTCTTTCCCTTGGTCAAGGAAGGATTTACAGCTATTTGTGCACCTGTCTCTTGTCTGGGGTTTGGATCTGTCTTTTTAACAAAGCGCCACTCTCTCCAAGTTCCACTTATTCTTTTTGGTGCCTCAATGGCTGCTGCTTTTTATAGGACCAAGTGAGATTTTCATTTTGGTTCAAGCCTAGGATTTCATCAATTTCAGGAACTCCCAAGACTGGGAACTCCCTTCACAGATACAGATCAGTGACTCCCCTGTAGCTTGTGGTCTCCGAGGGGTATCTTTTGGTCCTGAGAATTGAAGTGATTTGCTTAGGGTCACATGGCTAGCTTGGGCCAGAGGTCGCCATGCCTCTGAAGCTCCCACTATATCATCTACCCCAAAATGTCTCTTAAGAATTTTTTTTAATTACTATTAGAACATTGTTAGTCTGGGTTCTGCGACTGGCTGCCTTCAAGGAATTTGACTCCAAAGTTTTCTCATGAAAATGGACTATTTTGAGATTCATCACTTAATTCCCCTCTTCCTCAAACACTGCAGGAATATAATATTTGTGCACTGTCACTTTAAAGGGCATAGAAATACAATCTGAAATGTATGCAAGCCCACACGCTAGCTCTGAAACCACAGCACCCTGCCTTATTAGTGCTTCTCTCTCAGGATGGCTTACAAGGAGGATTAGGCTCTTTTTGCAAGGTGTTGTCACAGATTTAAGGTTCCTTGAGACCAAGCAGAACTGGAAAGAGGTTGATGTTTACATCTATTTAGTTTATCTAAAATAAGATGGGTAAATAGAATGTGTACGTGGACCCGGACACCTAGTCCAGTCATCGTAGATGGGTCCTTTGCTCTTGGATGCCTTAGTTGTGTCCTGGACCACAACCCAGAATTAAAATCGTCAGGTGTTATCTCTGGAGTCTTCATTTCCTGTGCTCATTCTTTTGTTCTTTTCCCCTCAGTGTGGCAGTTCTCATATCTCTCAGAGCTGGTTCAATCCAGATGCACATGTGCCCAGGGATGGAGCCCATGATACTGGGGTGGGGCAATGCTGCCAGTTAATCTGATTGGGAGAAATACTACAGAATTCTCTTGGTAGCCTCCTAAGTTGATGGGGTGGGTGCTAGAACTCATCCCAGCCACAAGGGGAGCAGTTGTAAACTTGGGGCAAAGAAGGTTTGGATAGAAGGTTAGAGCTAATTTCTGGTGTTTTCATTGGCAAAATGCCATCTTACCGACATAGTTCTTTTTTTTTTTTTTTAAACACTTGTCTTCTGTCTTAGAATCAATACTGTGTATTGAAGGCAGAATAGTGGAAAGGGTTGGCAATGGGGGTTAAGTGACTTGCCCAGGGTCACCCAGCTAGGAAGTATCTAAGAGCACACTTAAACCCGGGACCTCCTGTCTCTAGGCCTGGCTCTCAATCCACTGGGCTGCCTTGCTACCCTGCATATAGATTTCCAAACTTTGGTGAGCCAACATATTTATGTATCTGGAAGAAACAAGAGTTCTTTCATGGAGGATAGCTAAGATGAAAATGTCTTTCCTAGAGGGCCCAGATATAATTGTGTGTGGAGGGAAGAGTAGCATCTGGGGAAGCAGTGTGGTACAGTTGAAAGAATTGGTTTTGGAGGCAGATGACCTGGATTCAAACCCTACTTTTGCTACTTACTCCCTGGGTGATCTTGAGAAGATCATTTTGCCACTTAAGGTCTCAGTTTTCACATCAGTAAAATGAAGGGGTTGGACTGACCCTCTGTGCTCTCTTCCAGGCTGAAAGCTATTAACGAGATCAGATGAGGTGGCCTTTGATGTCCCTCAGAACTCTGGATCTCACCTCTTTATGGGATGATTCCAAGTTTGGTGGGGGGGGGGGTGGCATATTGGAGGAGAAATGTTGAAATTTGGCAGTTTGCTCACAATTGAACTTGCGTTCATTCAGGAAAACTTGGTTCTGTTTGCTTTTCAGGGTCATCTTGCCCAAGTGCTCTGCCTCCCAGATTTGGGAATTTTCAGAGTCCTCAGTAGCCGCAATTATTTGAAGGCAATGCCTTGGCAGAGAGGAGTCGTACAGTTGGAAGAGCACTGAACCTGAATTCAAATCCTGACCCTAATGCTTCGCTAGCTGTGTGCTTCTGGCCAAGGCCCTTAGTCTTTCTGAAACTCAGGATTCTCATCTGTAAAATGAGAGGATTGGACTAGTTGACCTTTGAGGCTTCCAGCTCTTAAGCTATGATCTCTCTGGGACAATTTTACCTACCATCAGGGGATGAAGAAACACTTCAACATTCAGTTTTCGCAGACATCAATCCATTAGTTAATGTAGCTAATGGAGGGACTGGAACCCTAGATTACAGTTAGCTGGGAATGCCTCTTTGGAATGAGAACAGGGTTTGTCTGGCAGGGGTTCACAGCAGGGCTGGGTAGAAATATCTGCCTGTTCAGAGCTGGTGCCACCTCTCCTGCTGTCCATTTGATCTGGAGCTGGTACTGTACTGGAAAAAGGATTGCAGGCTTCCTCAGGAAAATGCCATATGCTTCTCACTAGGGCCCAGGATGAGGCCCAATCACCTGCTCCTGGGCTGATCCATGTGCTCCATATGAAAGACGAGTTGCAGAACTGGAGGGGGGGACCAAGCTCCAGCAGGGGTTGGCAAGGCACCAAGGCATACCCAGGCAGAAGAAGGCTTTGTCAGCAGATGCCTCAGGGGTTGTGCCTGGCTAAAAGCCAAGTGAGTGCTTGCTCACTCTTGGCCCTGCACATAGATATGTGGGACAGAAGGAATAGTCTGACTGCTGAGCTGGGCTGTCACTGCTCCAGCACCTGGCTGGGCCTCACTGGGGCAAAGCCAGGCAACAAGTAGGCAGCCTTCATCCCTCCGGTCATCCTTGCCTCCTTGTAGCTCTATTAGTCTCCGGGAGTATAGCTTAATCTCAGGAGATGGTGGTCTCTTGACCGGGACATCCCTCCTTATACTGAGGGACTGTTTGGTTGTTTAGGGTCACTTCTACAATGGAACAAAGACTTAGAGAATGAGGTAGGGAGGTCTATAGTGGAAAAATACACTGCCTGGCTTGAGAATCCAAAAAGCCTCTCACATTTGCTAGATATGTGCCCCATGGACAAGACAAGTCATTTCACTTTGTTCAGCCCTGGTTTCCTCCTCTGTAAAATGGGGCAAATGATCCCAGCACTATCTATGCCAGAGGACTGCTGTGAAGCTTTAAAGAGAAGAGATGTGTAAAGCACCACAGGAATGTCAGTTGCTACTATCATATCAATCATATCAGTCTGGAAGGCACCTCAGAGGTGATCTAGTCCAACCTTCTTATGTTTCAGGGCAGGAAACTAAGGCAGGAAATTATGTAGCTCAGGTCGTACAGGTAGGAAATGTCAGAGGTTGGATTTGAACCGAAATTCCTCTGACTTCAAGCCTACGGCTCTTTTCACTGTGAAGTACTATTTTTGAGGGCCTTGACTGAAGCCTTGGAACCAATTGGATGTTGATAGTGAAGTGTACCCCCAACTATTTTCTTATTTTAGAACAATACTAAAGAGACAGCCTGAGAGAGTGGGTAGGGCTGGGGGAGTAGTTAGTCAAGAGAGCCCCAAGTTCAAACCTCACTTCTGGTTTACTAACTCTACACCCCTAGGCTTCAGGCAGCTCCTTAGGACTGACCTCCTAAACTAGAGGCAGTTTTATCTTTAGGAAGATTTCCCTTTTGCTGTCAAGATGGACCTGGTTGTAACACTGTCCTCCCTGCCCACCCCCATGCTCCTCACATACACACCAGAGGAACAGGTTGTTGTTCTTCAGTAGTTTTTGTATTGTGTCTGATTCTTTGGGACCCCGTTTGGAGTTTTCATGGCAAAGATAATAGAGTGAACTAGGTCTGTATTCCAATGAGACAAAAAAAATGGGAAAGGACCTGTTTGTACAAAAATATTCATAGCTGCTCTTTTTGTGGTAGCAAAGAATTGGAAATTGAGGGAATATCCACCAATTGGGAAATGGCTGAACAAATTGTGGTACATGTTGATGATGGAATACTATTGTGCTGTAAGGAATGATGAACAGGATGATTTCAGAAAGAGCTGGAAAGACCTATGTGAACTTGATGTAGAGTGAAACATGTAGAACCAGGAGAACATGGCACACAGTAACTAGAATATTGTGGAATGATCAACTGTGATAGACTTAGCTATTATCAGCAACGCAATGATCCAGGACAATTCTGAGGGGCTCATGACAAAGAATGCTCTCCACCTCCAAAGAAAGAACTGTTGGAGTCAATGCAGATGAAAGCAGATGATTTTTCTCTGTTTATTTGGGTTTATGTTTTGAGGTTTTGGTTTTGTAAGATTACTCACCTACACAAATGAACAATATGGAAATTAAAAAAAGATAATGGAGTGGTTTGTCAAGTCTTCCTTCAGCTCATTTCACAGATGAAGAAAGAGGCAAACAGGGTTAAGTGACACAGCTAGTAAATGTCTGAGGTCAAATTTGAACTCAGGGCTTCCTGACTCCAGGCTCAGCATTCTGTCCACTGAACAGAAAGGAGTTACTAAAGCCCTAATTGTACTCTGGCCCTTGCCTGGAAGCAATATCCCTTTGAGACAGTTTGGCCTCATCCTAATTTGGAAGTCTCCTTGCTCATTGCTGCCCTTTCCACACCGCTCTGACTCCAGCCACCCAGGCTGCTCAGTTTGTCTTTCAGGACTCTGTCTGACTCTCTGCACTGACAATCTCCCTTTGCCTGGATTGTGCTCCCTGCTTCATCTCAGACTCAGAGAACCCGTCTCTACCTTCTCCCTGAAGCCTGCCTGATTTCTCCTCCACCCCTCAACGGCTAGTGTTCTTCCTCCCTGACCACTTAGTATTTCTTTTCTTAAGTTGATTCTGTATATATTTAAATATACAATGTCTGTTTCTCGCTTAGGAAGTAGGCTCTCCCACTGGAGGTTTCATTGTTACTATTGGTATCCCCAGTCCTTTAGCACAAGACAGGGCACCTGGGGGAGACTAAGAGCTCACAGGGGATTGGTGAATCCTTCTCGGATCCTTTCCGTTTGTCTAACACCCTACAGTTCCATCTTCTCCCCTGAGCCTTCTTCTTCTTTTTTTTTTTTTAAATATTAATTTATTAATTTAATTTAGAATATTTTCCTAAGGTTACATGATTCATATTCTTCCTGAGCCTTCTAACATGCATCTGTGGCCGCACTGCGTATAGCCACGTTTGATAGAGGAGCCAAGTTCCAAGAGAGCAAGGAGGTGGCTTAGGTAGGGCCACACAGCTAGGAGCCCCCAGGGCCCTCCTTTTTCCACCGCCCAACAGGTGCAAACACTCCCCACGAGCCTGGGGCGCGCTCGCAGTCTTCGAAGGGCCAACTGTGACTTGGCCGTGTGGGATCAGCCAATGAGAAGACAGCAAGCGGAATGGTGTTCTCCTCAGCAACCCTCTCCTCTTCCCCTCCCCCACCGCA
>NW_025340542.1:0-4346 GCF_016433145.1 Gracilinanus agilis | reverse complement strand
CCTTGGCTGCATCCCACAGAGTTTGGTAGGATGTCTCATCATTGTCATTCTCTTCAATGAAATTGTTGATTGTTTCTATGATTTCTTCTTTGACTAGCTGGTTTTGGAGAATCATATTATTTAATTTCCAATTAGTTTTTGATTTGCCTGTCCAGGTGCCCTTACTAATTATTATTTTTATTGCATTATGATCTGAGGAGGTTACATTTATTATTTCTGCTCTTTTGCATTTGTTTGCAATGTTTCTATGCCCTATTACATGGTCAATCTTTGTGAATGTACCATATGCAGCTGAAAAGGTGTATTCCTTTTTGTCCCTATTTATTTTTCTCCACATATCAATTAAATCTAATTTTTCTAGGACTTCATTCACCTCTCTTATCTCTTTCTTATTTATTTTTGGGTTTGATTTATCTAGGAATATTTAGATCTCCCACTAGTATGGTTTTACTATCTATTTCCTTCTTAATTTTTGCCAGTTTTTCCTTTAGGATCTGGATGCTATGCCATTTGGTGCATACATATTGAGCACTGTTATTTCCTTATTGTCTATACTGCCTTTCATCAGAATCACTGTCTTTATTAATCATATCTATTTTTACTTTGGCTTTGTCAGAAATCATGTTTGCCACTCCTGCCTTCTTTTTCTCATTTGAAGCCCAAAATATTTGCTCCAGCCCTTTACCTTAAATCTGTGTATGTCCACCCACCTCATATGTGTTTCTTGTAGACAACATATGGTAGGATTTTGGTTTCTAATCCACTCTGCTGTTTGCTTCTGTTTTATGGGCGAGTTCATCCCATTTACATTCAGAGTTATTATTATCAGTTGTGTATTCCCCAACATTTTGGTATCCTCTCCTAGTTCTACCCCTTCTTCTTAGGCTATTTCCATTTAAACCAGTGATTTGTTTTAAACAGTAACCCTTTCCCCCTCCCTTGATTAACTTCCCTTTCTACCCCTCCCTTATTATTCCTCTCTTTTTACTTTTAAGGCCTAATGAATTCCCTCCCCTTCTCCTCCCCTTCCTTTTTTGACCTCCCCACTCCCCTGCTCCCCTTGGTTTATCCCTTCTGACTTTCTCAGTAGGATTAAATAGAGTTCTATATCCCAATGGATATAGCTACTTTTCCCTCTCAGGGTTAATTCCACTGAGAGTAAGGTTTAAATATTACCTCTTAATGCTCTCTTCCTCTCCTTCTTATAATAGTATTCATCCCCTCATCTTCCCATGCCCTCTTTGTGTATAATAGAATATCCCATTTTTCTTATTCATTCAAGTTTCTCTTGGTGCCATCTACTATTCACCCCCCCCTATTTCCCACCCACCCCCATACCATTTAGTACTCCAACCTCTCCCTGTGAATAATTCTTCTACTTACTATAATAGTGGATACTATAATAGTGAATAGAGTTCACTACAGAGAATTACACATACCATTTCTCCATATAGGAATACAAATAATTAGATCTTGTTGAAGTCCTTAAAGAGGCAAATTTAAAAATAAGAGTTTTCTTTCTTTCCTGTCTGTTTCTTATTTACCTTTTCATGTTTCTCGTGGTTTTTGTGGTTGGATATCGAACTTTCTATTTAGTTCTGGTCTTTTCTGTTCAAATACTTGGAAATCTTCTATCTTGTTGAATGCCCATACTTTCCCCTGGAAGAATATAGTCAGTTTTGATGGGTAGGCAATCCTTGGTGGTAGACCCAGTTCTCTTGCCTTTCTGAATATCATATTCTAAGCTTTGCAGTCTTGTAGTGTGAAGGCTGCCAGATCCTGTGTGATCTTGATTGGTGCTCCTTGATATCTGAATTATCTCTTTCTGGTTTCTTATAAAATTTTTTTTCTTTTACTTGGAAGCTCTTGAATTTGGTTATTATATTCCTAGAGGTTGTCTTTTCAGGGTCCAATGTAGAGAGTGATCTATGGATCCTTTCAATGTCTATATTGCCCTCTTGTTGTAGAACTTCAGGGCAGTTTTGCTGAATAATTTCTTTTAGTATGGAGTCCAGATTTCTATTAATTTCTGCTTTTTCAGGAAGACCAATGATTCTCAAATTGTCTCTTCTAGACCTGTTTTCTTGATCTGTCAATTTCTCCGTGAAATATTTCATGTTTCCTTCTATTTTATCAGTCTTTTGACTTTGCTTTATTTGTTCTTGTTGTCTTGAGAGATCATTGACTTCTACTTGCCAAATTCTTGTCTTTAGAGACTGGTTTTCTGCTATAATCTTTTGATTTTCCTTTTCGATTTGGTCTGTCCTGTTTTCCAGCTGTTTGATTTTGATCTCCAATTTGCTTATCAATTCTTTTGATTTGGGGGCATCTTTCTCCAATTGGGAGTTTCTGTCTTTTAACCTGTTAATTTCCTTTTGAGCTATTTCCCACTTCTCTCACCAAATCTCCTCCACATTTCTCATCATCTCAGATTTGAACTCTTCAAGAGCTTGTGACCAATTTTCATTTTTTTGGGAAGGTTTGGATATGATTACTTGTTTGTTCTCCTCTGGTGTTTGCTCTCTTGTCTGGATTTTTTCTGTGTAAAAGTTGTCGAGTTAAAGATTTCTTCTTGATCTTTCTCTTTTGGTGATCTTGTGGCTGGCTTGCCATTGTTAGCCAGGCGCCCTCTCAGCTTTATCCTCATGCCCAGGGTCTGTCTGCACTCTTTAGGCAGTTGTTCTCAGGGTCAAGCCTCCTGGTGGTCACCTTGCTTGTTCCTCTGCCTGAAGCTTCTTTAACAGTCTCAGGTCACTGCTTCCACAGTCATGCACCCCTCTGCACTGGGTCCCCACCCAAGGTCCACGCCTGCACTCAGGATCCATGTCCTCAACTGTGTCCACACCTGCGTTCAAGGTCTGTGTTCAAATTCCATGTATTCTTAAGCTTCTTGTGGTCTTAAGTCTTGCTGTTCTCAGGAGCAGGCCCTGGTGTTCCCAGGTAGCTGCCAAGGACTTAATGGGTGCCCCAAATTTGCTCTAACTCTTGTGCATTGGCTTTGCCACTGTAAGTGGTGGTGGTGGGGAGGGAGTTGCTCAACTCGTGTTTTAGTGAGAGTAATTTCACCTCCTTGTAGCATGGAAATGTCCCGATTCTACGTACCTTCAATGCTGTGCCCTGTTGTGGGGTCTCTTCGATTGTCTGGATTTGTTTTTATGTCCTTTTGAGGAGTCTTATATGTGTGGGTTAGGAGAGGTTAAGCAGCTGCTTTTTACTCTGCCGCCATCTTAACCCGGACCCCTTCTGTCCCATTCTTGGCCTATATTCCCTGTTTCCTACAAGTTCAGGCTTCCATTACTTCTCAACTGTTTAGCTGCTCAATATTCCTCTCCCCACCTCCAAACGATCCTGCAAAAAAATTTCCCAAAGGCCCTGCTCTGTTCATGTCACTCAGCTCAGATGCTGTCTAAAGCTCCCTATTGCTTCCTGACTTCAAATACCTTAGTGTAACATTCAAGCCTCACTTCCCCAAGCTGTGCCCACCCTGCTTCTTTAACCAGTCTCCTCCATGCACTCTATAGTCCAACAAAAGTGGTGTTAAGATAAAAATGATAAAGACTGATATAATAAGAGAAATTAATAGTTTAATTAAAGCCATGGCCATGTTGGTAAAATATATATGACCGTGCCTGACTAACTTTTAAATTTACTGCTGGAGCCCATCCTCTCTCTCGTACTCCAACCAGCTAACCAGGAAACCAAGAGACCTTCTCTAGGCCCTCTTCCGAATTTAAACTGTCCTATGCGTGGGGGACGTCTGGCATCTCCCCACCCAAAACCGGAAACCGGAAAACCCATTGGATTCATGGGAAATGCAGCCTCATAGTCCCCACGTGTCCATAGGGAGTCTGCTAGACACTTCCAAATAGCACTTCCCTGAATTCAAAACAAACAGTGGCTTTTTGTTATCTATGCAAAATCATGGAATGTCAGCTAGTAGGGATTTTAAAGATTATTTTGATCCTCACTTTACAGAGAAAGAAACTGAGATACTCTTTACATCTATCAAATTAGTAAAGGTGATTTTTTTAAACCCTTACCTTCTGTCTTGGAATCAATAGTGTGTATTGGTTCCAAGGCAGAAGAGTGGTAAGGATTAGGCAATGGGGGTCAAGTGACTTGCCCAAGGTCACACAGCTAGAAAGTGTCTGAGGCCAGATTTGAACCTAGGACCTCCCGTCTCTAGGCCTGGCTCTCAATCCACTGGGCCACCCAAGCTGCCCCCAGTAAAGGTGATTTTTTTTTGTGAGTATACTAAATTTACATTTTTTTTTACATTTATTAATATTCATTTTTAACATGGTTACATGATTCATGCTCCTCCTTTCCCCTTCAACCCCCCCCCC
>NW_025340541.1:0-7176 GCF_016433145.1 Gracilinanus agilis | reverse complement strand
ATTCCACGCCTTGCGGTCTTTTAGTGTTGAGGCTGCCAGATCCTGTGTGATCCTGATTGTTGCTCCTTGATATTTGAATTGTTTCTTTCTGGCTTTTTGTAAGATTTTTTCTTTTGCTTGGAAACTCTTGAATTTTGCAATGATATTTCTTGGTGTTTTCCTTTCTTGATCGAATGCCGCAGGTGTTCTATGAATCCTTTCAATGTCTATATTGCCCTCTTGTTGTAGGACTTCAGGGCAATTTTGCTGAATTATTTCTGTTAGTATAGAGTCCAGGTTTTTATTAATTTCTGGTTTTTCTGGAAGACCAATTATTCTCAAATTGTCTCTTCTAGACCGGTTTTCTTGGTCTGTCACTCTCTCATTGAGATATTTCATGTTTCCTTCTATTTTTTCAGTCTTTTGGCTTTGTTTTATTTGTTCTTGTTGTCTTGAGAGATCATTAGTTTCTACTTGCTCAATTCTAGCCTTTAGGGATTGATTTTCGGCTATAATCTTTCGGTTTTCGGCCATAATCTTCTGGTTTTCGGCCATAATTTTCTGGTTTTCGGCCATAATCTTCTGGTTTTAGGCCATAATCTTCTGGTATTCCTTTTCAATCTGGTCATTTCTTGTGTTCAATTTGCTTATCAGTTCATTTGGTTTCTGAGCCTCGCTTTCCAGTTGCAAGATTCTACCTTTTAAACTGTTATTTTCTTGCCAGATCTCTTCCATTTTCCTCAAAATCTCAGTTTTGAACTCTTCCATAGCTTGTGAGGAGATTTCCTTATTTGGGGAGGGTCTGGATGGTTGTTTGTTCTCCTCCTCTGTTTGCTCGGTTGTCTGGATTTTCTCTGTGTAAAAGCTGTCGAGTGTTAAAGACTTCTTTTTTTTGTTATTATTCTTTCTCTTCTGAACTTCCTGTGACTGATTAGCCATCATTAGCCCAGCAGCTTCTCAGGTTTATCCTCGCGCTCAGTGTCTGTCAGAGATCTATTGGCTCCTGAGGTCTGAGTTCTAGTTTTTTCCAAGGTCAAGTCCCCTGGTGGACTCCCTTGCTTGATCCTCTGCAGGAGGTTCCTTTACAAGTCTCAGGGAGCTACTTCCACAGTCGTATACCTGTCTGCACTGGTTCCCCACTTAGGCTTTAGTTCCTGGTTGTGTCTGCCTCCACCCACGCCTCTGCTCAGCCGGCACTCTGCGCCCAGTGTCCTGCTCCCGCGCGCGCTCAGATTTCGTGTGCGTTTTTGACTTAATGGGGTCCTAAGTCTTGCTGCTCTCAGGAACAGGTCCCGGAGCTGCCGATGACTCGATGGGTGCCCCAAACTTGCTCTATTTCTTTTTAGCTGGGTTCAGAGCTATAGGTGAGTGTGGAGGGGGTGGGGGTGGGGCGGTTGCTCAGCCCGCGATTGAGTGAGAGCCCTTTATAGCCTGGAAATGTCTCGATTCCACGTACCTTCCACGCTGTGCCCTGTTGTGGGGTTCCTCCGTTCTTCTGGACTTGTTTTTATGTCCCCTTGAGGAGTTTTGTGTGTTTCGGTCAGGAGAGGTTAAGAGCTGCTTCTTACTCTGCCGCCATCTTAACCCGGAAAAATATGAAGAAGTGTATAACTAAATTTTTGAGAATTACGGAAATCCTCTTTCCATGTAGACATATAAACATTTTGACCTTAATGAGTCCCTTAAATTTTCTCTTTCTTATTTACCTTCTTGGGCTTCTCTTGTGTCTCATTTTTGGACTTCAGTTTTTTTGTTTGGGTCTGGCTTATTCCTCAGGAATGCTTGGAAATCTTCTATCTTATTGAATGTCCATTTTCTCCCCTGAAAGAATATACTCAGTTTTGCTGGACAGATGACTCTGAGTTATAAACCCAAATCTTTTCCCTTCCTGAATGTCATATTCAGTGCCTTTTGATCCTTTAATATAGAAGCCACTAGGTCCTATATGATCCTGATTGTAGCTCCATGATAAGTGAATAGTTTCTTTCTGGCCATTTGAAGTATTTTTCACTTGACGTGGCGTTTCTTGAATTTAGCTATTATGTTCCTAGAAGTTGTCATTTGAGGATTTCTTTCTGGAGGTGATCTGTAAATTCTTTCAATTTCAATTTTAGTTTCTTGTTCAAAGATCTCTAGGCACTTATCTTTGATATTTTCTTGTAATATGATATCCAGGGTTTTTTCTTGATCATCACTTTCAGGTAGTGTAATAATTCTCAAATTGTCTATTCTAGATCTATTTTCTATGTCAGTTGTTTTTTTCAGTAAGATATTTCATCTTGTCCAGTATTTTTTCATCCCTTTCATTTTGCTTTGTTGTTTCTTGATTTCTCATGAAATCACTAGTTTGTAGATGGTTAGTTGTCAATTCTAATTTTTATGACCTGGTTTTCCTCTCTCAATTTTTGGTTCTTCTTTGTCAATTGACCCATTTCTTCTTGCATTACTTTCCTTTATCTTTGCGTCACTTTCATTTCTCTCTCTCACTTTTCCTCTGCCTCTCTTAATTAGTTTTTGAAGTCCCTTTTGAATTTTTCCAAAATCTGTGTCTAATCCATATTTTTCTATTGTACTTTGGATGTGTTTCTTTTGCTTTCACTGTCCCCTTCTTTGTATGTACCTTGCTCTTTGTCTTTATAAAAAATTATTTAGAGTTAGGTGCTTTTTTGTTGTTTGCTCATTTTTCCAATCTAATTATTGATAGGCTTGGGGGGATGATATGATGGTCTGAGGGCTGAGAGCTTGGAGAGCCTCCACTTCCCCTGCTAATTCAGTTGACCCTTGATATTATAATAGCTTAAAGAATTGCCTCAGGCTTAGGTGTAAGCATTTGAACTCAATCTGAGATTGATCAGTCAGGTACTGATCAAATTCAAGCTTCAGGTGTAGTCTCAAATTTTTTGTTTCACTGTGTACTTAATCCAATTAGGCACACTCTTGATTGTCCTGTCTTAGAGCTCTGCCCTGACTGTTAGGCAAAAAGATCAGTACTTAATACTTAGTACTATCATCCACCCCAAGGTGTGAATGAAGTCCTTGTCCAAAGCCCAGACTAGAATTTCCTTGGTTGGAGTTGCAGATTTATCCACAAGTTTGAAACTTCAAGGGTTATGGGTTGGCTTTTACCTATATTTGCTCAGGTGGGGTCTCAGGGTCTGGATGTTGGCTCAGACATAGGTTCCTGAATTTCTGACGGCACATGTGGGGTGGTGGGTATGGCTTGCTCTTGGATTGTTCTTCCCTCCTTGCCACTGCTTCTTGCTGGATCTGCTCTCTTTGCACCCCATTACCCCAAATGTCTATTGCTTACCTTTGGAGTTTTTCTTTTCTTGAAGTTTGTTTCACTCTGTCTCCTTATTGGTTCTTTCACTCCAGTATTCTTTTTGTGGCAATATTTTAATTTTGACTGGGAAGTCATTCTCATGGTGGCACAGAGCTGCTTTTGATTACTACTAGTCATCTTGACTCTACCCCCAGAACTCAGTTTATATTTTTTTCTAGATTACACATACATACTATTCTAATCATCTTTTTATTTTTATTTTAACATATTTTGTATTCCATGTTTTGTTCTCCTCTAACTCTCCTCTTACCTGAGATGGAAAGTAATATGATATAGGTTGTATATGTGCTATCATGTAATATATATTTCCATGTTTCTCATTATTGAAGAGATAGATTGCTTATCTTCGAGAAAAAAATTCATGAAGGAAATACATTGAAGAATAGTATGCTTCAATTTGCATTCAGATTCCTTCAGTTCCTTCCATGGCAGTAGGTAGCCTTTTCAGCATGAGTCCCTTGATGTTGTTTTGGATCCTTCCATTGATCATAATAGTTAAGTCATTCACACTTGATCATTGTGCTATTATCTACAGTATTCTTTGGAAGTAGTCACCACATCTTGAAGACATGAAAATTTGAAGAAGGGTTCCATTATTGCCTAAAAAAACCTGCATTTAGAGTCAAGAGAACCTAACTTTAAATTCTAGCAGAGCTTATTATGAGTTTGTGAAATTTTCATTCATTAGTCTTTAATTTCCTCTTTTATGAAATGGCAAGTTTGGACTGAATTCCCTCTAAGAGCCTTTCTAGCTCTGCATCTATGCTGTAACTTTCTGATTTTGAATACCTTTAACTTTTAGGATTTTGTTGTAGTTGTTATTGTTATAGAAAACCCAAACCTGATATTCTGCAGTTCTACCCTTCCCTCCTAATTCTGTTTTGTATGGCCAAGCAAAACAAATATAGTCTTTATAATATATGATAATGACTCCTAATTTAACAACTATGAATTGTCTTTCTTAAGCTAAAAATGCCTACTTCCATCAAGTGATTATTTCTGGTATGATCTGGAAGCTACTCACAATTCCTTAAGAAATTCTTCTGGACACACCTGAGCTTACCAGTGTGTCAATCCTAGTGTCTGGATCTGGACTCAGCACTGCAGACATGCTTGACCTTGGCATAGTATAAAATGACTACTACCTCCTTTATTCTGGAAACTGACTTCACTAATGAAGTCAGAGCTCCCATCACCCTTTTGGTTGCCTTGTGGTCAAAAGAGCACTGACCTTAGTCACCAACAGGGATAATGACTGAACCTGAGACTTCATTGATATAATGAACATCCAGATGATAAAACTGCTTTTATAAAGTGCAGAATTTTACCTTTTGTGCAACTCAAAGTCTCAGAAAACTGTATTCTGATTCTGTCAAACAACAAGCAAGGTTTGTATCATTAGGAAAATTTGATAAATATTTTGTAAAGATATAAATCAGCACGTAGTTAATGATGTTTTGTAAGGCACAACAATAGATTCTCTTCTTCATTCCATCTGGAAATTCATAGAATTGTATCATCATCAGGACCATCATCTTCATAACTGGCACTTATATAGTTTGTAGGTTTACAAATATTATCTTATTTTATTCTCACAACAACCATGGGAAGTAGATCTTATCACTATCCTCATTTTATACATGAAGAAATGGAGGTAGACAGACATTAAATACCTTACCCATGGTAACAAAGTTAATAAGTATCTGAGGCCAGATTCAAACTCAGATCTTCCTTCCTCTAAGTCCAAAGTCCTATCTACTATTCTACCTTATCAACAGGTCTACATCCTTTATCTTCTCTATAAAGGTAACATTTGAAAGCCTTCATCATGCTTTGCTGAAATCTAGGCATAATATAACTATAGCATCCTTTTGCTCCAAGCAATAGTTGAATAATCTTTTATCATTTAAGTTGCAAAATAGATTTTTTCCACATTTAATGCCACATTGTGGTATGGCAGAGCTCAAACTTTATCTGATCCTGACATGTTTAAAAGACTTACACCAAATCAATGATGATAGAGTGTTTTAGGACTTCCAGAGAGGCATGTTCCACAAAGGTTAGCAAACAAACACATAATGAAGATGTGTTATTTAGGCACGATAATTCATCAAAACTATCTACTAGGCTTGGAGAAATAATAGCTTGAATCACTAAAAGAAGTATCTACATTGATGAATGGATCACTCATATATAAAAGTACTATTGAAGTATTATCTTTAAAAAAATACTCATAACTTGGAGTGTTTTTGAGGTATTGAATGACTGACCCTGAGAATGATACATATTAGTATGGCTTTAACCAAACTGTGTAGAAGGAAGTATTTTCCAAAATACCAATTGTTGTGAAAAATTAGACACAAGAATTTATTAACCACCTACTACTATGTTCCAGAAGCATAATGTTAATATGCAGTACTCAACAGAGTAGTGACTTCAGGAAAATCTAGAACCAAGTCCAATTTCTGAAACCTAATAGCCATCTGACCCAGGACAAGTCATGTAATTTATTAGTGCTCAAGAAAACTGTCTAAGGTGTTGAAGACTAGTTGCTAATCTGCATTAAAACAGAATTTCTTCACATCAGGAGTTCCTTCTATAGTTAAAAAATAAGTTTCATTTCTTCCTGTATTACCTTCCCGATCTCTCCCTCCCTAGAAAAAAAAGTATCAGAGACTGAGATACAGGGACACATTGCTAACTTAAGATATTTAGGTATTTGCCATATATATATGCTGATTTCTCCTTACAGTTCTATATAAGGTTCAATCAATAAATCAATAAGCATTTACTAAGCACCTAATCTATAGGCTGGACATTATGCTAGGCAATTTTCATAAAGACTTGAGAATAAATGTTTTTTCCAATTAAAAATTAAATAATCATTTTAGTAAATTGAACATGTCATTTTGATACGTGAATTTGTGAAGATGTTTTATTTTCTTTTAAAGCTATGGAATAACTCTTTTAAGGGAAGTTTTAATTATTAGCTCTCATATGAATAGTAATATTTTATAGATTTAAATATAACTATGCTATGATGTGTATCCATAGTACGAGCCATAGAGAAAATAAAAATAAAATTTTAATGTTAAAACTAAGTATAGGGAAATGAAAGACAGATAATTGTATTGAAATTTAATCAAATCAAAGTTTGTGACATAATGTTGTGGTAACAAAAAAGATGTCTATTCGTTTAAAAATATCTGTCATACCTTTTTTACCACAACCTCTTTCAATTTCCAGAATTTCTCTTACTTCCTGGCCACAGTGAAGTGATTACAAAACTTTTTTTCATACCTATTGTTTTCTTTCTATGTTCTAGTTATCTGTGTTCTAGTAGCAACTCTCTCTAAGGAGATGTGTGGAGGTAGCAAAATATCAGACTAAGCCTTTGCTCTCTGTGGGTAATAAAAATTACCCACTTTCTCACAGATGTCAAATCTGGCATATTTCCATAGAAATTTTGGATAGAATGTCAACTACCCAAATTATTTTAGTGTCAGTTGAAGAGTGTGTTTGGCAGAGATTTCAGCAGGGAAAAACAAAAAGGAAGTAAATTAGAAAACATTGATGATAGCTGAATATAATTCCTAAAATCGATACAACTTCTCTCATGAGTAAGTAGCACTAAAACATTCAGATAGAGGTGAAGCAATTAAAAGAATTAGGTTTTCAGAAAAAATTTTATTTGGATAATTGAATTTTCTGCATTATCATATTTGGAACTTCTTCTTTCAAACTCTCTTTTTCAAACCTGTATTAGTTTGGACTGTATTAGTTGTGGTATGTGATTATTAAATGCATTTATTTAGAATATTTTTCCATGGTTACATGATTCATGATTTTTCCTA
>NW_025340540.1:0-7520 GCF_016433145.1 Gracilinanus agilis | reverse complement strand
CAATTGTATAAAAAATCAAGCCATTCCCCAATTGATAAATGGGCAAGAGACATGAATAGGCAATTTTCAGGTAAAGAAATCAAAAGTATCAATAAGCACATGAGAAAGTGTTCCAAATCTCTAATAATTAGAGAAATGCAAATCAAAACAACTCTGAGGTATCACCTCACACCTAGCAGATTGGCTAAAATGAAAGAAGGGGAGAGTAATGAATGTTGGAGGGGATGTGGCAAAATTGGGACATTAATGCATTGCTGGTGGAGCTGTGAACTGTTACAGCCATTCTGGCTGGCAATTTGGAATCATGCTCAAAGGGCTATAAAAGAATGCCTGCCCTTTGATCCAGCCATACTATTGCTGGGTTTGTACCCCAAAGAGATCATAGATAAACAGACTTGTATGAAAATATTTATAGCTGAGCTTTTTGTGGTGGCAACAAATTGGAAAAGGAGGATATGTCCTTCAATTGGGGAATGGCTGAACAAACTGTGGTATATGCAGGTGATGGAATACTATTGTGCTAAAAGGAATAATAAACTGGAGGAGTTCCAGGCCAACTGGAGAGACCTCCGGGAACAGATGCAGAGTGAAAGAAGCAGAGCCAGAAGAACATTGTACACAGAGACTGATATACTGTGGTAAAATTGAATGTACTGGACCTCTGTACCAGCAGCAATACAATGACCCAGGACAATTCTGAGGGATTTATGGTAAAGAATGCTACCCACATTGAGAGGAAGGACTGCAGGAGAGGAAACATATAAGAAAAACAACTGCTTGAACGCATGGGTCGGGGTGGACATGATTGAGGGTGTGGACTCGAAACTACCACACCAATGCAACTACCAACAATTTGGAAATTGGTCTTGATCAAGGACACATGACAAAACTAGTGGAAATGTGCATTGGCCATGGGTGGGGGGAGTGCGGGGGGTGAAGGGGAAAGGAGGAGCATGAATCATGTAACCATGTTAAAAATGAATATTAATAAATGTTTGAGAAAAAAAAGATACAAACAAGGGAATGATGGAGCCAGTTTGAACTGGCTGGAAAGAGCCAATTGTTAAGTTTTTAGTGTGGGTGGATATACCTCAGAAATCAGCAAATGCTACAAAACAGAGCTGCATTTATTGCTTTCTTGATTGAGTGGTCATAAGAAAGTAATAGAAAAATGTTAATAATGTAGAAACTTAAATATATATTATGCACACATTCTTAGGAGACCTGATTGTTCAAAGAAAATTGAACAAAGAAATTTGTTCAACATATTAGTCGTGTCCAACTTTTAATGACTTTATTTGGGTTTTATTAGCAAAGATACTAGAGTCATTTGGTACTTCCTTCTCCAACTCATTTAACAGATGACGAACTAAGGGAGAGTGAAGTAACTTCTCCAGGGTCACACAACTAATAGGTGTTCAATGAGGCCAGATTGGAATTCAGGAAGATAAATCTTCCTGATTTAAAACCTAGTACTCTATCAACTGTGCCACTTAGTTGCCTACTTACCTTCTCAAGAGATGTGCAGAGTAGGAGAGAGAAAATTTGAAACTTGAAATTTTTGTAAGTTAATGATAAAAAAATTTAATGTAAATGGGAAAATCTAATATAATAATATATTTAGAAATAAAGAATATGTACAACAAAAAAAAAACAATTGGAAACTAAACAATCTAATCCTGAAGAATGAGTGTATCAAACAACTAATCATAGAAATAATAATTTCATTAAAGATAATGATAATAAGAAAACATGAGAAAATTTTTAGGATGTAGTCAAAACCATAATTAAGGGAAAATATATATCTTTAAACACATCAAAAAGAGAAAGTGTAGATCAATGCATTGAGCTTGCAACTAAAAAAACTAGAGAAAGAGCAAATATAAAATACCTCCAAACTCCTGAAAACCAAAGGAGAGATTATAAAATTAAAAGTTAAAAAAAATACATTGAACTAAAAAAAATAAAACTAGGAGCTTGTTTTATAAAAAAATATATAAATAATTGGTTAATTAAATTTTTTTAAAAAGAAATCTAGTAATAACTAAAATGACTAAGAAATGGAGTGGTAGGACATAGATCTGACAGATCTGTGTCAAAGAACTGGAAATCAAAGGAATGTGTATCAATAGAGAAATGGCCAAAAAAATGTGGTATATATTTATGATGGAATACTATTTTTCTATAAGAAATGATGAGCAGGATGGTTTCAGAAAAACCGAAGGAGATTTTTGTGATGGGTAAAATATTCCATGCTCTTCAAATTTACTTATACTGTCAACAAGAGATAGAGAAGATCATTTGAAGTAAAGTGGATAATTTTCATTAAATCAAATTTAAAATTTCATTAAATTAAATTGTGCAAACAAAACCAATGCAGCCAAAATTAGAAGGAAAGTGGGAAACTGGGAAGGGGGTAAATTATACCAAGTTTCTCTAATAAAGGCCTCATTTCTCAAATATATAAAGAGCTGAAGCAAATTTATAAAAATAAGAGTCATTCCTCCACTGAAAAACAGTCAAAGAATATGAACTGGCAATTTTCAGAAGAAGAAATCAAAGCTTATACTTATATTTTAAAATGCTCTAAATTACTGCTGAATAGAGAAATGAAAATTAAAATAACTTTGAGATACCACCTTACACACCTATCAGATTGCTTAACATGACAGAAAAAGAAAATGACAAATATTGGAAGGGATATAGGGGGAAAAATGGACACTAAGCACAGTCAGTGGAGTTGTGAACTAGTTCAACTATTTTGGAGTAACAATATGGAACTATATCTAAAGGGGTATAAGATTGTGCAAACCTTTTGGCCCAGAAATACCACTGCTAGATCCGCATTCCAAAGAAATCAAAGAAAAATGGCCTGTTTGTTAAAAAAATATATTTATAACAGCTCTTTGTGAGGTCAAGGAAATTGAAATCAAGGGGATACCCATTATTTGGGGAATGACCAAACAAATTATGGCATATGATTGTGATGGAATATTGTATTATAAAAAATGATGAGAAGAATGGTTTCAGAAAAATCTGGGAAGACTTTTATGAGCTTATGCAAAATGTTCATAGTATGCAAATATTATTCATAGTAATAGCAATATTGGAAGAATTATCAATTATGAAATATTTATCTTCTCTGATCCAGACAATGATTGAAGATAATTCCAAAGGCTCCATTATGAAAAATGTTATTCACTTCTTGAAAGAGAACTCTGAATATAGATTGAAACATACTTTCAAAAATTTTATTTTTGTTTTATTTTGTTTGTGTTTTCTTTTTCAAAATGGTTAATATGAAAATATGTTTTACATAACTTTACATGTATAAGTGATATTAAATTGCTTGCCGTTTCAAGCAGGGGGAGGAGTGAGAGAGAATTTGATACTCAAAAATTTCTTAAATTTTTGTTAAAAATTTTACATGTAATTAGGAAATATTTTACAGAATAAAAATATTTTTTGAAAAACTTTAGCGAACAGTAGTATATAAAATAAACCCACACAAATTATTAACATAGCTATATATTACCAACCAAACCAATAGGAAGAGATAAAAAAGAAATCCTATTTAAAATAACTGCAGACAGTATAAGATACTTGGGAGCCAAAACATACTGTTTTGGAATAAAAACAAAATGTTGATATGAGGAGGAATGAAAGGGGATAGCTGATTTAAGGGATGAATGGGTGGTATATAGGAAGGTAAGGGAATGAATGGGAGTATAGGAAGAGCTGCTCAAACAGGCTAATCACTGGGGGTAAAGACTGAGGGTACTGGGAGGAAATAGGCTGGATCCTTCAGGCAGGGAAATATCTCTATGATACAAGACAAATTGGGTCAGCCAGAAATGTTTTAGATCTGGCTGGAGGATTTCTCTTGTTAATTTCTAAGGTCCCTTACGGGAGGAGTCAAGAGGCTCCCCCCTGTCAGTGAAACTGATGTTTTCAGGAAGTCTCAGCTGGGTACTTCCTGCCCAAGATGAATGCTTAGGTTTCCCTCAAGAAACAAAAGGAAAGTTATTTCTTCCCTCTTCAGCCTTTGCTTTAGTATTCAGTACAATGATTCACCAGAGGCTTTTGTGTAGATAACAAAGGGGATTTATTGATGTTAAAGGTAAGCTAAGGGAAAGAGGGTTTGAGGGTTTTGTAACTGCTGCTAGAGAGAAAGCTGGTGCTGGGGAAGGGTCACAAGAGATAGAGTCAGTCTGAGAGGCCGGCTCTCCCAGTCAGGAAGGTTTCACTGCCCTGAAGTAAAGGTATTTATCAGATCACTAAATAAGGGGATTGCTTGATTTAGGATGTCCTTCTTGCCTATAGAAGCGTCCAACCACCAAACCACCCTTCCTTCCAGGGCCCAATGGGGAAATTCAGGGAAATAGCAGAATGTAAATGGAGAGGTCAGGGAGAGGTCCAGAGAAATCAGGCTAGGTCCAAATGCCCCAAAGACAAAAGGCCAAAAGCCAAAAGCCAGAAGGCAAAAAGGCCCTCCGTTGGAACTTCAGCACTATTTATAGAATCAGGCTCCAACTGTTTTCCTGTGAACATTCTAAATCTTCTAACTGCCAGAGCTGCTACAGTTGATTTGCAAAAGCAGAAGGCTTTTGCTGCAACCCTGCATTACATATTGCCAACCAAACCAGTAGGAAGAGATAAAAAAGAAATCCTATTTAAAATAACTGCAGACAGTATAAGATACTTGAGAGCCAAGACATACACAGGAGTTATATCAACATGATTACAAAACACTCCATACAAATACAAAACTAAATAATTAGAGAAATATTAATTGCTCAAGGATAGATCAAGATAATATAATAAAAATGATAATGCTACCTAAATTAATTTACTTGTTCAGTACTATATCAATCAAAATACTAAAGAATTATTTCATCAAACTGGAAAAAATAATAATAAAATCCATCTTGAGGAACAGAAGTTCAAGAATATGAAGGAAATCAATAAAAAAAATTATTCAAAGAAGGCAGCCTAGCAGAATCAGAATTCAAACAATATTACAAGGTGATAATAATTTAAACAATTTGGTAGAAGCAAATGAGTATAGGAACCTAGTTTTTGATAAACCCAAAGATCTCAGCTTTTGAGATAAGAACTCATTATCTGTCAAAAACTATATATCAGGATAGCTCAAAATGGATACATAATTCAGACATAAAGGGTGAAATAAGCAAATTGGAGAAGCATAGAAGAAATTCCTTATCATAGCTATAGGCAGGGAAGAAGTAAAAGATAGAAAGACATATAAGAGATAAAATGGATAATATCAATTACCTCAGATTAAAAACATTTGCACAAACAAACCCAATGTAGCTAAAATTAGAAAAAAAGCAAGAAATTAGAAAAAAATTACAGCTAGTTTCTCTGCCAAAATTCTTTTTTTTAAGATATATAGTGAACCAAACAAAATTTATAAAATTTAGGAACCATTCTCCAATCAATAAATGATCAAATCGTATGAGCAGGCAGTTTTCAGAAGAAGAAATTAGAGCTATAATCATAAACCATTTCTAATAGGTACCTCCACTTTCTTTCCCCTTGATCTTTTCTTAACCCCTTACAATCTGACTTTGGACATCATTCCACCAAAAACTGCTCATTCCAAAGTTTCTCATGATCTCTTATTTCCAAATCCAATGGTCTTTCCTAAACCCTCGTTGCCATCTGTGCAGTCTTTAGCACTATTGACCATGTTCTCTTCCCTGATACACTCACATTTCTAAATTTTCAGCATACCATTCTCTCCTTGTTTTCCTTCTACCTATCTGATTACTCCTCTGTCTCTTTTGCTGCATCATCTTCAATAATATTCTCTTCCACCTTTTCTCTGAATATTAACTTAGCTGGCTTTCTTTAAGCCCCACTAAAATCCCACCTTCCACAGGAAACTTTCCCCAACCCCTATTAATTCCAGTGCCATCCTTCTAAGAGGAGGAATTCCATGTGAACTGGAAAGACCTCCAGGAATTGATGCAGAGTGAAAGGAGCAGAAAAAGGAGAACCATATACTCAGAGACTGATACATTGTGGCACAATCAAATGTAATGGTCTTCTCTACTAGCAGCAATGCAATGATCCAGGACAGTTCTGAGGGATTTATGAGAAAGAAAACTAGCCACATTCAGAGAAAGAACTGTTGGAGTAGAAACACAGAAGAAAAACAACTGCTTGATTACATGGGCCAATGGGGATATGATTGGGGGTGTAGACTCTAAATGATCACCCTAGTGCAAATATTAATAATATGGAAATAGGTCTTGATCAATGACACATGTAAAACCCAGTGGAATTGCTAGTTGGCGATAGGAGGGGGTGGGAGGAGGGGAGGGAAAGAACATGGATCACGTAACCATGGGAAAATATTCTAAACTTATTAATTAAAATTGTTCAAATAAAAAAAAGTTCAATGGAAGAATTGGGGATGGAGAAAACTGTCTCAGTGAATTGAATACCAAGCCTGCTGATAGGAGGTCCTAGAGATACTTCCTAACTATGTGATCCTGGGCAAGGTACTCAACTCTAATTGCCTAGCCCTTTCCCCTCTTCTGTCTTGGAAATGATACTTAGTATTGATTCTAAGGAAGAAGGTAAAGGTTTTAAATGAAAAAAGTTAAGTGGGACCTTCTCTACTGAAGACCCTTAAACAAACTGAACAAAGAAAAATCAGGGTTAGCTGGAAATCGTTACAGCAAAGTTCAAGGCTGGTTTTCTGGAGTTAAAAGTGAGCAACTTTTAATAAGAAACTAATCACTTAAATTAAGGTAATTTTCATTTTCACAAGACTCCCTCAGAAAATATTTTACCAAATCTGGGATACCAACTAGAAGAAAAACAGAAGCAAACCTTCACTCTCTTCTCAAATTCTTCACTGAGCTAGAAATAATACCCTGAGCCACATTATCCTAAGTCACAAGAGATTCACCTTTTCCAAACAGAACACCTTTGGAAATCAAGATAAACTTTTTGGGCTGCTAGGGTATTTATTGTTTTAGCTTGTGTATACCAAAAAACTCTCCAATGTCTTCTTTGACTTCTTGCCGATTCCAGAGCTGCCTGACTAATGTGCAATAAGAGAATAGCTCAGGCCCAGAGACAATTCAATTCATCCTCTCATGGAATTTCCTTCTGAGTTGCATGATCAGCGCAGGCTTAGCACATGGTATGCAGTAATCATTATTCATATTAGGACACCAAACGCTGGGGAAATAATGATTAACTTGGAAGCCATAAACATGATTACAATTTACTGTGCCATCATAAAGTCATAATGATATGTAATAACACCTTGTATATTTATTACTCCTTTCTCCTGAAGAGCACACAGTGCTTTATGGATAAATTTCTGTGCTCAGTTCCACCCTCCTTCCCACCAATCCCTCTCTTCAGTGTGAAATTGAGCTCTCTTATCTCTGTAGGAATTAAAGCTACAGGAAACTCCATCCTCTTCCTTTCTCTCTTCCTTCCCATTCCTGAACTGTCTGCAGAAGCTAGAGGTGTGC
>NW_025340538.1:0-3806 GCF_016433145.1 Gracilinanus agilis | reverse complement strand
TAATAATATATATATATATTTTAATAGGAGCGAACAATCAAAACATACTTAAAAACAAACAAAAAAAAAACAAAACATACTTTCTGTTTTACAATAAATACTGTGTATTGAGTCCAAGGTAGAAGAGCAGAATTAGGCAATAGGGGTTAGGTCATTTTCCCATGGTCACACAGCTAGGAAATATCTGAGGTCAAATTTGAACCCAGGACCTCCTATCTCTAGTCTTTACTCTCAATTCACCAAGCCACCTAGTTGCTACCAATTACTTATTTAAATGAATGAATGAATGAATGAATGAATGAATGAATATATATATATGTGTATATATATGTATATATATTAGTATTCATTTTTTAAAAATTTGAGTCCCAAATTATCTCCCTTTGTTTTGCCTCCCTACCCATTAAGAAGGTAAGCAATATGATGTCAATTATACATGTAACATCAGGCAAAACATATTTCCATTCTGCCCACATTACAAATAAAACTATAACAAGTAAAGCACATGAAGCAAAAAAAATGCTTCATTCTTCTCTCAGTGTTCATCAATTCTCTATATTAAGGTGAATAGCAATTTTCATCATGAATACTTTGGCATTTTGGATTTCTAAGTTTTCTTGATCATCTTCGCAATATTACTATTATTGTGCACAATGTTCTCTTAGTTCTGCTCACCTCACTCTACATCAGTTCATACAAGTCTTCCCAGATTTTTCTGAAACCATCCTGCACATCATTTCTTAGAGCTCAATCATGTTCAATCACAATCATCTACCACAACTTATTTAGCCATTCCCCAATTTATGGACATCCCCTTGATTTCCAATTCTTTGCCATCACAAAATATAGCTACTATATATATTTTTGCATACATACATCCTTTTCCTTTTCCTTTGATCTTTTTAGAATACAAAACTAGAAGTATCATTGGGTCAAAGAGTATGCAGAGTTTCATAGCTCAAAGGGTACTTACTGATAGGAACAATAATGGTAATTATATTTCTGGAGGATGAGAAAATTGCATGGCAGCAAATTACACCAAGCTTTCACTTGGTACTTACTATTATAGAAGGGGAGATATTATATATTATGCAATATGGCTGTTATATTATTTGACATGTTATATGACAAAGAGGTCATCTAGTAATTGGTTTACTTCATCATTATACATAATAATATGATGAATGGCTGCACTGGAGGCTGACACCTGGAAATCTTTCATGAAAGTTCTAGGGCCATTGTTGCAATGAATATCTCTTCAATTCTAATTCAAGGGCCATCTATACTTAGCAACATGTTCAGCACAACAAAGTGACTAATTTTCATATGGATAACAGTACTTGATGACAAAAAAGGTTAAATCATTTTTGGAATCCTGTTGAAAAAGTAATGAATCACACAATATAATTTTGAAAGTATAATTTAAATTTTAATTCCATTAAAATGATTTTTCAAAAAACTTTGGTTAAGTTTTCTAGACATTGAGGGTTAACATTTTACCTGCTATATAGAATCTATAGTGATTTAGACTTCTGCTTTTTCTAGCCAAAGTTAATTTTTTCATTAAAATAGCTAGCTAACTCCTTCCCTCTCCTCTTTCCATTAAAGAAGGCATTATTTGACAAAAAGATATAAGTATATTTAAAACTGTGTGCTTCTTAATTCTATTTATCATTTCTCTAGAGGTGTACACACAAGTCATTCTTTAAACAATATTTCTATTATTATATATAATGTTCTCTTCATTCTGCTTTTCATAATTTCATGTAGGTCTTTCCATGTTTTTCCAAAATTAAATTGCTCTTCATTTCTTATGTTGCAGTTGTAGTAGTATTCCATCACAATGATATGACAGAATTTGTTTAGCCATTGCTCAGTTGATGGGCATCCTTTCAATTATAGTTCTTTGCTATCACAAAGAGAGCTGCTATAAATATTATTTTCCCTTTTCCCTGATTACATTAGAAAATAAGCCTAATAGTGACATTGCTGGGTCAAAAGTTTTTAACTCCTTGAGCATTATTCCAGATTGATGGTTGGATCAATTCACAGTTCCACTAACATTGTATTAGTGTCCCAGTTTTTCCGCATTTCCACCAAAAATTATCATTTTGCTCTTTTATCATTTCAGCTGATCTGATAGGTCTGAGATATCTCCAAGTTGTTTTGATTCGCATTTCTCTAATCAATGATTTGGAGCATTTTTCCTATATTCAGCTTTACAAGAACTATTTTTTCCATTTCATTTGTATCTCTGTTATTTCTCCAAAACAGGCCAATCAGCTGAGCCAGGCATTTTCTAGTTGTAGTATGAGACAACATAAAGTCTTAGTTATATACTGAGAAGTAGAAAGGATTTTAGAGGCCAATAACCTCTCATCTAATCCCTCATTTTACAAATAAGAACAAGAAGGTGAGAAAGACTAAAGTAAATGGGTCTGAGGCAGGATTTGAACTGGGGTGTTACTGATCTTAAGGTTGATGCTATCTTTGCTGTACCAACTCAAATTATAGCCAGATATACAGAAACTTGGTGGTGTAATGAATAGAAGGCTGGGACCAAAGGTATGAAGTTTTGAGGTCAAGCCTGGCCTCAGACACTTATTATTTATGTGACTGTGGACAAGTTACTTAACCTCTCTTGGCCTTAATTTCCTTATCAGTAAAATGGGGACAATAATAGCATCTATCTCTCAAGGATGTTGTGAGAATCAAAGGAGTTAATAATTGTAAAGCACTTATCACTGGGCCTGAAGTAGGATATGTGCAAATAAATGTTTATTGTTTGTTGTAATTTCTTCTTGTTCTTATATCCTCTCCAACTCAGGAGAAAATTGAGAATTAATAAACATATTGCTTAGTTTGTTTTTTTTAACATCTATTAATATTCATTTTTAACATGGTTACATGATTCATGCTCCTACTTTCCCCTTCACCCCCCACAATCCCCCAACACATGGCCGATGCGCATTTCCACTAGTTTTGTCATGTGTCCTTGATCAAGACCAATTTCCAAATTGTTGGTAGTTGCATTGGTGTGGTAGTTTCGAGTCCACACATTCAATCATGTCCACCCCGACCCATGCGTTCAAGCAGTTGTTTTTCTTATATGTTTCCTCTCATGCAGTCCTTCCTCTGAATGTGGTTAGCTTTTTTTTACCATAAATCCCTCAGAATTGTCCTGGGTCACTGTATTGCTGCTGGTACTGAAGTCCATTACATTCAATTTTACCACAGTATATCAGTCTCTGTGTACAGAGTTCTTCTGGCTCTGCTCCTTTCGCTCTGCATCAGTTCCCGGAGGTCTCTCCAGTTCGCCTGGAACTCCTCCAGTTTATTATTCCTTTTAGCACAATAGTATTCCATCACCCGCATATACCACAGTTTGTTCAGCCATTCCCCAATTGAAGAACATACCCTCCTTTTCCAATTTGTTGCCACCACAAAAAGCACAGCTATAAATATTTTCGTACAAGTCTGTTTATCTATGATCTCTTTGGGGTACAAACTCAACAATGGTATGGCTGGATCAAAGGGCAGAATCTTTTATAGCCCTTTGAGCATGATTCCAAATTGCCAGCCAGAATGGCTGGATCAGTTCACAGCTCCACCAGCAATGCATTAATGTCCCAATTTTGCCACATCCCATCCAACATTCATTACTCTCCCCTTCTTTCATTTTAGCCAATCTGCTAGGTGTGAGGTGATACCTCAGAGTTGTTTTGATTTGCATTTCTCTAATTATTAGAGATTTGGAACACTTTCTCATGTGCTTATTGATACTTTTGATTTCTTTACCTGAAAAT
>NW_025340537.1:0-5269 GCF_016433145.1 Gracilinanus agilis | reverse complement strand
CGGCATGGAGGGAGGGGGGCACAGGGTCCGTGATGGGTGCCCGGGGCCTCTCTGTGCGTCCAGACGTCCCTGTGTCACCCCCTTCGAAAGCCCCTTTGGGCTTGCTGCGTTCTGGTCCCTGAGGCCTCCAAGAAGGCGGCTGCCTTTCTCTCTCCCTCTATTCCTGCCTATGAGTCTTCAGTGATTCTCTGAACATTCCAAACGGAGAAGCAGCTCCTCTATATCACTTCTGTATGTTCTCCATCCTATGACTCTAGAGTCTCATATACCATGGAAATAAGGAGTTCTCTATGCCAATATATAGAGCATAGCATAACAGCTATGTATATGAAGACAGAGAATCCTTGTTAAATATATGTATGTCAGTGTGCAAATCTATATGTATTCATGGGCTTTCTCTTCATTCCTCTCTAGCAAGACTCAAAAACTTTTCTATGAAGTAATTTCCATTCCCTCTCCATTCTCACTGCCCATACACCGACATTACCTTTAAGGAATGTAAAGACTGCCTGCCCTTTGATCTAGTCATAACACTATTGCTATGTCCTAGGTTCAAATTTGACCTCAGATACTTCCTAGCTGTATGACCCTGGGCAAGTCACTTATCCCCACTGCCTAGTCCTTACCACTCTTCTGCCTTAGAAGCAATACACAGTATTGATTCCAAGATGGAAGGTATGGTTTAAAAAAAAGAAAATGAGGGGATGCCCTTCTATTGGGGAATGGCTGAACAAATTATGGTATCTGGTGGTGATGGAATACTATTGTGCTGAAAGGATTAATAAATTGGAAGAATTCTGTGTGAATTGGAAGGACCTCCAGGAATTGATGCAGAGTGAAAGGAGCAGAACCAGGAGAACACTGTACACAGAGATGGATACACTGTGGCACAATTGAATATAATAGACTTCTCTACTAGCAGCAATGTAAGGACCCTGGACAATTCTGGGAGACTTAAGAGAAAGAATGCTTTCCACATCCAGAGAAAGAACTGTGGGAAAAACATATCATGTAGGCTCAATATGGATATGATTTGGGTTTTTATGTTAAAATATAATTGTACTGCATATATGAATAGCAAGGAAATAGACTTTGAACAATGATGCATATATAACTCATGGAACTGCTTGTTGTCTCTGGGATGGGGGAAGGAAGTGTGGAGGGGAAGCATGGATTATGTAACCATGGTAAAATATTCTAAAGAAAAAATAATCATGGTGAGGAGTCGAAGTAGGGGTCAAAATGGCCTTCAGAAACATCTGACTGTCTTAGGAAGGACAGAGATCAGGCAGCCAAAGGGAAACACAGGTTGAGAACATTTATTACTGTAGAAAATCTCAAAGGAAAGTATGGCAGAAGATTTGGACATATCTCCTCCTAGATGAGAATGTGTATCTTCTCGGGGCATTTAGGCATATATTCTCCTTTTCTCTCTTTTTATCCATACATGCCAGTATTGCTCTCCTCTCTTTATAGATTTATATTAGATATTATCTTCTCTCCTCCTGTACCCTCTGTACCTCTGTGTACTCAGCACTGACCTATCCTCTCTCTCCATTAATGAATATATATGAGTGCTCCTAGAATCTCTTTATATGCATATATATATATATATATATATACATATATATGAATAGACCTGTATTCAGAATCTAGAGGTATAGTGTAATCTCCCTTCTGATTCATTCATATGATCATTTGAGTGTTTTCTCTCTTTGTTCCCATATAGGAGTATGCATGTAGACTTTATATTTGAGTTTTGGATCAATGGGTACTCATGCAATCTGTGTTCCTATTTTTATTCTTTCATTGTAGTCACATATATGAGGAATGGCATAAATATTCTCCATGAACATCAATAGGAACCTTCATATATCCTGTCATAGGGACAGAAGTAGTAGAATTCTTTCAGGGATATGGATAAGATATAGGAGAAACCTTATATGAAAATAGAGAGAGTGTAAGCTTACACATGTATATGAACAGAGAGGAAAGATACACACAGACATATATAAGAGAGACAGAGACGGAGACAGAGACAGAGAATGCATATTTGAGTACTCATACACAGGAACAGAGAGAATGATTACAAAATGTAATAATTAAAATGGGTTTGACAAATATAATGTAGCAATCCAGGTATACATTAATCTTGATATTATTTTAAGAGTGCTCAAAATGACTCTTGTATTGTTTATGATTGGTTCCTGTAACCTTGAGTTAAACTGAACCTCAACCTTGCCAAATTCCTAGCCCTTCCCTAAGGCTACACTCTGGAAGGCTGGTCAGTTATCTCAGTCTCCTTGCATTACCTTCAATCAATCAGCATTTGTATCAAGACCTTAGGCCTCAAGGATTTCTGATCTAGATGTTTGCTCTACCTGTTATTTTAGGTTCCAAACAGTTTGTATCTCCTGATGATTGCGTATGTGTAAGACCACTTGGCTCTCCCCTTTCCCCATCTATGGTTGTAATCCCAATAAAAGTAGCTATATGACAGTTGAGAAAGAGGCTCTTGACCACCAGAGCTTACTCGCTGTCTGTCCACCTTATCCCCAAACTTTCTATGTCTGCGTGGCTTTATCCTCGCCTTATGTTCTCTTTCCATTAGTCCTTAACCCGTAAGTCATTTTCACTCAGTCCTTGGTTCCCCTTTCTGAGTGTCCAACCCACTAGGAATCTTTGTGGAGTCGGTGGATGGCTTCATATAAGAATTTAAAAATTGTTGTGGTTGCCATTTATAATAATTAAACATTAAGTCATGAGACTGTTAGTAGCTTTATTATAGCAAAATAGAGATAGTAAGAGAGGGAAATGTAGGAAGGAGGTAGAAAATATTGCCTAGCTAAAAATACCCTAAGTCCAGGTCTAATTTCCTCCAGGCCATGAATGTGAATCCAAATGCAAATCTCACCAGCCCATGAGAGTGCTTCCACTCAGGCATTTCAACAATCCAAGAGTAACAACTCTTGCCAAGAAGGCAAGAGGCTCACCAGAGTAAGCATCCCTCTTCAGCCTGAATCTCCAATGCAGAAAGCTAAGTCTTCACCAGAACCCAAAGTCCAAATCAGGAAGCTGAAATCCGAAGCTGCCAAAGAACCTCACCAGAGTTCACTCCCACAAGGCAAAAGAGCACCTCAGGCTCCCAGAGGCTCCTGTTTATCCACAGTTTTCTCCACTCATCAGTTCTCCTGTCACATCTCAGGAATCAACCACAGTCTCCCAAATTGCCTAGCACTGCCCAGGGTGGGACAGTGTTTGTGGTCTTTTAGGGTATGTATGAACTTCCTTTTCTAGTAAAAGGTTCTTACTAAGTGTTAATGACTAAGTGTGAAAGGCAGGGGACTTCAAGTTCTGATTGATTAAGTTAAAGTAAACAAAAGGAGTTTAAATTCTCTTTCACATAAGATTTATGGGGAAATAGAAAGTATAAAGCCTCTAAAGAATCAATAGAAAGAATATCTGAGTACTCCAGAGGAATGAAGAGAAGGAACATGAGAACTTAGATAACTGAATATAGTATGGGTTCCCACATATGTAAATTGTTCCATTCTTTGTATATTCATACATATTATTTATGTATGTTAATTAACTCTCTAAATCAAGCTCTATAGTCATATAGAGAATATATATAAAAGAGACAGAGGTCTGCTATAAGTTCCCTAAATGCCAATCTATATAAACAGCCATGTATTCAGTATCTATAGATATACTGTATCTTCTCTCTCCCTCGTACTTATCATTATTCAAGTATTCTCTCTATATATTCACATATATGAATACTCATGTAGTCTATACATATATGAACTTCATTGATGAGGACTCATTCAATCTATGTCTCTGTTCCTGTGAGTATGCACATTCCCTTTGTATTCCCATCTATGAAGAGACACTCTCCATGAACATCAATGAGTCTTCCTATAGCCCTGTGTTGGCAAACCTTTTAGACATCTGTGCCCAAACTACACCATCAAGCTGCCTGTGAGCCTCCAGCATTACCCCAGAGAGCAGAGGGAGGAAGTATTTGCATTTAACTGCTGGGTAGAGGGGTGGGATATGTGAAAAATGTCCTCAGAGGTTGTGGAGAGGGG
Source organism: Gracilinanus agilis (assembly GCF_016433145.1). Lineage (NCBI taxonomy): Eukaryota > Metazoa > Chordata > Mammalia > Didelphimorphia > Didelphidae > Gracilinanus > Gracilinanus agilis. The sequence continues at coordinate 1,178 of NW_025340537.1, read as the reverse complement.
GAGTGGAGCAGCCCCCTCTAGCATACCAGGGTATGTGTGCCATGTCTTCGCCAACATGGCTTTAGCCATCCAAGGGAGATAAGTAGAATCCTTTCAGTTATATAGGGAGGAAACTCTTCCATGTAAATATAAATAGAGAAGTAAGTGTACATAGGAATAAAAAGAGAAAATATGGGCACACATATATGAATAGTGAGTATGTGAATACTTTCTGTATACATATAAAAAGAATGTTTGCTAAGGTATATGATGACTTGGAATGTTTAAGTCATGAATGACTTTTTTTCCAAAAAGTTGATGAGCCTCTAGGGCAGTGAAGAGTACTGTGAGTAGATAGATCTAAAATGGGTTCTCTGTCTTCATATGACTTATGAATGACTTATATCATTCATATACAGAAATATTAATTTATAGTCTATATGAGACTCTAAGAGTCTTCGGAATATAGAGAATATATATGTAACTGGAATAAAGGAGTTCTTTCTCTTTGGAGGATTATACAGAGAACCACTAAGGCATCTTAGGTAGGAATAGAGGGAGAGAGAAAGGCAGCAGCCATCTTGGAGGCCTCGTGCACCAGAACACAGCAAGCCCAAAGGGGCTCTTGAAGGGGGTGACACGGGGACGTCTGGACACACAGCAGAGGGCCCCGGGCAGCAATAACGCTCCTGTGGTTCTCTCCCTCCATGCTTGGCTCCCGGGATGGCCACAGTCTGTAACACCCCCCACTCCATCCCTGCAGCTCAGGCTACTTGCAGCAGCAAAGGTGGGGGCGAGGAGATGAGCTGGACTGGGTTTGTAGGGGAGCCAAAACGAAGCCCACGCGGGGGAGCAGGGCGGGAGGGGCGCGAGAGGAGCTGAGGCCAGGAAGACGGGTGGGGGCGACGCCCTTTGGGGGTTGATGGAGCGGGGGTGGGGATTAATGCGGGAGCTATGCAGAATGTTCCAGCGCTGACGTCACCAGCCATCCGCTCTCAGCTAGGGTGAGTGGGGGATGGTGCCTAACCAAGACTGAGCTTCGCTTGGCTGCGGCTCCCCCTCTGGCTGAGAATGGCAACTGCAGAAGAGACAGATGCAGGGGACCCGCCCAATGCCTAGCCCAGGATCAGCAGCCTGAACCTGGGAGTCACTTGGGCAGGAAGCACAAAGCGCGGACCTGGGACAGCTCCCAGGGGAGG
>NW_025340536.1:0-12439 GCF_016433145.1 Gracilinanus agilis | reverse complement strand
CTAGCCTTTAGGGATTGATTTTCGGCCCTAATCTTCTGGTTTTCGGCTATAATCTTCTGGTATTCCTTTTCAATCTGGTCATTTCTGGTGTTCAATTTGCTTATCAGTTCATTTGGTTTCTGAGCCTCACTTTCCAATTGCAAGATTCTACTTTTTAAACAGTTATTTTCTTGCCAGATCTCTTCCATTTTCCTCAAAATCTCAGTTTTGAACTCTTCCATAGCTTGAGGAGTTTTCCTTATTCGAGGAGGGTCCAGATGCTTGTTTGTTCTCCTCCTCTGTTTGCTCAGTTGTCTGGATTTTCTCTGTGTAAAAGTTCTCAAGTGTTAAAGACTTCTTTTTCTTGTTGTTAATCTTTCTCTTCTGAACTTCCTGAGACTGGGTAGCCATCTTTAGCCAAGCGGTTTCTCAGGTTTATCCTTGCGCTCAGGGTCTGTCCGCGATCAAGCCCCCTGGTGGATCCCCTTGCTTGATCCTCTGCAGGAGGTTTCTTTACCTCCGGTTTAGTCTCAGGGCGCTGCTTCCACAGTCGTATACCCGTCTGCACTGGTTCCCCACTCAGGGTTTCAGAGCTTTAGCTCCTGGTTGTGTCTGCCTCCACCCACGCCTCGGCCAGTGCCTGTTCTTGGAACCTGCGCTCTGCGCTCCCGGCGCCCTGCTCCCGCGCTCAAATTTTCTGTGTGATCGTTAGCTTTTTGGGATCCTAAGTCTTGCTGCTCTCAGGAACAGGTTCCGGAGCTGCCAATGACTCGATGGGTGCCCCAAACTTGCTCTATTTCTTTTTAGCTGGCTTCGGCGCTATAGGTGTTGTGTGTGGAGGGGTTGGGGGTGGGTTGGTTGCTCAGCCCGCGATTTAGTGAGAGCTGTTACACCCCTTTATAGCATGGAAATGCCTCGATTCCACATACCTTCCACGCTGTGCCCTGTTGTGGGGTTCCTCCGTTCGTCTGGACTTGTTTTTATGTACCCTTGAGGAGTTTTGTGTGTTTTGGTCAGGAGAGGTTAAGAGCTGCTTCTTACTCTGCCGCCATCTTAACCCGGAACCCCCCAGTTGACCAATTTTGCTTTATAAGTTATTTTCTTTTTGCATTACTTTCATTTCTTTTCCCCGTTTTTATCTCTCATTTTATTTTTGAATTCTTTTTTGATTTCTTCCAGTACCTGAGACCAATTCCCATTTTACTTTTAAGTTTTGCATGTACTTACTTTGATCTCACTGCATCCTACTAACTCTGTGCCTTGCTCTTTGTATCCACAGAAATTTTCTATGGTTAGTTTTCTTTTGCTGTTTGCTCATTTTTCCAGATGTTTTTTGCCTATGGATTGGAAGCTCAGAAAGCTGATGATTCTGTTTACTCTGCTGATGGCTTGCAGGACTCTCCCCTGAGAATGATTTTTGCCCTGGGTCTAGGGCTTTGGGGCAGCACAGGCTTGAAAGGGCCAAGCATTAAGGACTTCCAGGTCTCACTGTGGGCTGATGCTAGAGCTTGGGACTTTCAAGGGGAGGGTATTGGGCGCTCTGTTGTTGGCGTAGGCAGGGTCCCAGGATCCCGAAGTTGGTCTATGCCCAGGCTGGGAACCTGGCACAGTAGGTGGGGAGTGGCCAACTAGCACAACTCTTATGTGAAGTTCTACTTCCAGTTCCCCCTTATCCTATGAAAATCAACTCTGTCTACCTTTCAAGTTGTTTTCCACAGGAGAGCCCCATCTTTCTGCCTTGTTGATTTTTTACTCTTGTCCTTTTAAGGATCTTTTTAAAGATTAATTTGGAAGGATTACTAGAGCATTTTCAGCTTTCACTGCTACTAAGCTGCCATTTTGGCTCCACCCTCCCAGACTAATATTTTCATTTTTTAAATATATTTTCCATCTTTTTTTATTTAGAATATTTTTCCATGGTTACATGATTCATATTCTTTCCCACCTCTCTTCCCTTCCCTCCCCCTTCTGGAGCTGACTAGCAATTTCACTTAGTTATACATATATCATTGTTCAAAACCTATTTCCATGTCATTCATATTTGCAATAGAGTGATCATTTAACGTCAAGACCCTAATCATATCCCCATTGAACCATGTGATCAATCATGTTTTTCTTCTGTGTTTCTGCTCCCACAGTTCTTTCTCTGGATATGGATAGCGTTCTTTCTCATAAGTTCCTCTGGATTGTCCTGGGTCATTGCATTACTGTTAGTAGAGAAGTCCATTACATTCAATTGTGCCATAATGCATCAGTCTCTGTGTACAATGTTCTCCTGGTTCTGTTCCTTTCTCTGTGCATCAATTCCTGGACTAAAATTTTTAAATGCATAAAGTAAAATACAAAGAATCCCCCCCAAATCAATTATTTTGAAATATAGTTATCAAAGTTTTTTTTAAAGTAAATTCATGGACTCTAAGAATCCCTCTCTAGATGGAGAGTGATAATCAGATAACTAGTATTTATTAAGCACCTACTATGTGCCAGACAAAAAGACAATAAAACCAGTCCATGTTCTTCAAGAAGTCACAATCTAATGGACAAGAAAACATGCAGACCACCTTATAAGATCAAAATGTCTGCAGGAAAAATTGGGGGTAGTCTCAGAAGTCAGCCATTTAAAATGAAAGAAGACTAATAAAGGTTTCTTGTAGAAGGTGAAGTTTTAAGCTGATACATGGAAGATATCAGGGAAGGTAGGAGGTAGGGATGAGGAGAGAGTGCCCTCCAAGCATGGGAAGTAATCAGGAAAAATTCATGGAGTTGGGAAATTGAATGTTTTGTTCAAAGAAGGAAAAGTAGGAAAGGACCACATTTTGAAGGGTTTTCAAAGCCAAAAGATTTTCTATTTGATTTTGGGTACAATAGAGAGCCACTGGAGTTTAATGTACAAGAGTGTGTGATATGGTCAGATTTGCATTTTAGGAAGATTAATTTGAGAGTAAATGGAGGATAGATTGAAGTAGGAAGAAACTCAAGGTAGAGAGCCAACCCGAAGGTCACTGCAGTAGTCTGAGAGTAAAATGACAAGGGCCTGCCTGAACCAGTGTCAGAGGAGGGCATTTAAGAGGTGTTATAAAGATAGAACTGACAGTATTTCACAATATATTAGAGACTTTAAATTAGACTGAACACAGAAGAAACCTTCAGCACCACATGAAAACTGAAGCAGCTGATGACCCAGGCTTTTAGGAGCTTGAGTTTGTGACAGAGAATGGAAGGATTCCAGGCTATGTTAGCATCCATGAATGGCTTTATAGCACTAACAATCAGCTCCTCTTCTCCTTCCAGACCATACATTTCAGAGCTTGAGAAGCGAGAGTAGAGATTATAAGATTTCCACCAGTTAGAGCAGTGATTCCCAAAGTGGGCCCCACCATCCCCTGGTGGATGCTGCAGCGATCCAGGGGGGCAGTGATGGCCACAGATGCATTTGGGGGCGGTGAATAACTGTAAGGGGGCGGTGATAGTATGTGACAGGGGGCGCTAAGTAATATTTTTTTCTGGAAAGGGGGTGGTAGGCCAAAAAAGTTTGGGAACCACTGTGTTAGAAGGATCAACCTAAGAAGAAAAATAATTTTTCTTAAATTTTTTTTTTTACTTTTTATTTTCTTTAAAGCTGATTTTGACTCAGGCTCCCCATTGAACCAAGAGGTCCAGGTTTCTAAAGAACATACTACAAGGAATGGCATAAAGAAAGTATGAAGTTCAAAGAACTGCCTCCTTTGATACATAGCTAGCAATTCACAGAACTGTGTACACAGAGTATGAGAATAAAAAATACAAATAAAAGACAGGACTCTTCATTAGCCCAACGTGTAGCACGTATTATATCTATTCCTCTCTAGCAGGGACGCTAGAATAAAGACCTACACATGCTATAGTTTATTCTTGTAATGTTCTAGCTACAAGTCAGCTATGGAAAGTACAAATTATATAAAAGTAGGACATCTAGGCAAGTGGAATCATAACCAAGCTTCTGCCATTCGATAACAATACTAGGATTTAAATTTCTCATTTATTAATGCTTCTTAGAGTCATGTCAACAAGTATTTATTAAGCGCCATTATCATTTGTCAAGCACTGGAACATATGCTGGAAATAGAGAAGTATAAAGAAAGACAGCCTCTCCTCTCAAGGAGCTAACCTTTTAATGGGGGAAAACAACATATAAAAGAGAGCTGAAAAGTTTGTTGGGGTAGGGGAGTCAGGAATGTAACCTGGAAAAGAAGGCACAAATGAGTTGTGATCAGCAGCATTCAAAGGACAATGATAATTAGCCAGGCTGATGAAGCTAGATTTTCTTTTTTTTTAAACCCTTACCTTCCATCTTAGGATAAATACTGTGTATTGATTCCAAGGCAGAAGAGTGGCAAGGGCTAGGCAATGGGAGTTAAGGGACTTTCCCAGGGTCACATAGCTAGGAAGTATCTGAGGCCAGAATTGAACCCAGGACCTCTCATCTCTAGGACTGGCTCTCAAACCACTGAGCCACCTAACTGCCTCCATAAAGCTAGATTTTTGTTGCTTTCTTGCTTTTAAAACTTGTTAATTCTGAATTAAAACAAATTTTTTTTAAGTAGGAGTTTTTTTTTATTTTAAACCCTTAACTTCTGTGTATTGACTTATAGGTGGAAGAGTGGTAAGGGTAGGCAATGGGGGTCAAGTGACTTGCCCAGGGTCACACAGAACAAATTTTTTTAAAAAGCATTTCCTCCAGCATATCAAAACACAAAAAGAGGATTGATTTTTACTTGGTCTATTCTAGTTTTCAGAGAACCCAATTCTTGGGTAAGATTTACCACTTTCTCATCTAAGCTACTTATTCTCCATCCAATTTTTCCTCCAGAGCTTTATTTCATGCTTTGTCTCTTGCTTCATTTCTTTTAAGTATTCATGTAGTATTTTTGGAAAATTCATCTTTTCCTTTGAGTTTCTGTTTGGAGTTCTGAGTCACTGGATCCTTCCTTTAAATTCTCTCTATATATACATATGTATATTCATATTAGTGTTTATTTTTATTTGATTACCCCTCCAGCTTTAGTGCCAGGATTGAGGCTTTGAGCTAGGACTAGGCTCTATCCCTACAATTGCCTTTGGGTATGGTAGTCTGCTTTGTGTCATTTCACCCTGAGTCCCCTGGGTTCCTGTGCTGATTTTCAACTCCCCCGAGTTAGGGTCTCCTGGATAACTGAGGTGTAGTGAACTGGATCTTCAGTGTCTCCACTTGGAGCTTTCTGATCTTTGTAGGGCTTTCTCATGGCAGCTCTCTGAAACTGCTGCCTTGAGAAAAAGTGAAGTCTGGGATAAGCAGCTTTTCATAGCTATACATGCCCTGTTTTTGGTCACACTGACATTGGTTTTGTTATTGCCTATTGCCTTCTAACTGACTTTTTTGCAGTTGTGCACTAAAGTCACTTACTATCATTTCTAGTTGTACTTCTTGATTATTTTTTCAGTCTGGTGTCAACTTCAGGGTCTTGCTGGACTTAACTAGCTTCTTCATCTGCAAAATGAGGATAATAATATCATGAACCACTGAATTCTTATAAGGACCAAATGAGATAGCTCTTATAAAGCACTTTGCTAATCTTATTAAAGAGCTACATAAGTGGTCACTATAATGAGGTAAAATTTGAGTAGCTTGCCTTCAGTTTAAGCACACATATAGGCAAGAAGACTAGCATTGAAGGTTTCTTTCTTCTCAACAAACCAGTGAGGTAGGTAGTAAAAGCATTATTCCCATTTTACAGATGTCAAAACTGAGGCTCAGTGGGATTAAGAGACTTGTTCAGGGTCACAATGTAAGTAACAGCATCAAAATTTGAATCCGTATCTCTTCTGACTCTAAGCCAAGGGAGCAATACCACAGTGTCATAGTTGACCATGTTAAGAGTGAATGCTACATACATAGTTGTAATCTAGTGTCAGACAGAGGCACAGAGACTCTCTCCCTTAATCCCTACCTCTATCATCACCGCCAAAGTCAATTGTGTCATTAGCTTGACAGTGCAGTTGGTGCTTATGGAAGACTAATAATAATAACTGATGTTTTCAGGGGATTTAATGAGTATAAAGTTATTTGCATATCTTAGATGAGTTTCACAAAACTCCTGGCGTTATTGTTATCCCCATTCTACAAGCCGTCAAAATCAACTCCCAAATTAATTGTGACTTGCCTAAAGTCACAAAGCCAGTGAGTATTAAAGACAGGATTGTTTTTTCTTTTCTTAACTTGTAGTACCATGCATCACCTGAGAAACTTCTGTAGTTTGCTTTGTTAAACTCTGAAACCCAAGGCTGGCCAGAAAATATCACATTTTCTTTTTAAAATCACCAACCTGCAGTCAGGCTCTAATTCTTGTTTCTGCCTTTGTCTCCGTATTGGTCTAGATGTTATCAAAGCATCATAGAGCCTCAGTAGTGGAGGAAACCTCAGAACTCATCCAGTTCAACATGTACTTTGGGAACAAGAATTGATCATACAGCTTCCATTTGAAGATGACTGATGACAAGAATTTATTGTCCTGTGAAGCAACCCTTTATCCTTCTGAAATACAGCATGGTATAGTGGAAAGAAGTCTAGCCTCAGGATCAGGAAGACCTAGGTTTAGTCCCTCTTAACCACACATACTGGTGGTAATAACCAATTTATTGCACCTCTCAGTATTTTAGGCATTTCCCCAAGAAGGGTTCTCTATGTGCGGTCTGGGGACCCCTGTAGGTCCAGAGACTCTTTCAGAGAGTGTGCAAGGAAAAGACTCCACAAGGCCAAAACTATATTTGTAAAAATACTGAGACATTTTCATTTCAAATTGATTTTGATATTGATAGCTGTAACAAATATAAATAAAAGCTCTTTGTGGAATCCTCAGTATTTTTAAGGGTGTAAAGGAAAAAAAAAGTTTGAGAATTACTGCTCTAAGGCCATAAGAAGAGCTGTCCACCTCTATTGGTTGAGGGCCCCTTATCTGGTAGTTCCTTGTATCCATAAATAAAAGGTCCAGGATCTACTCCAACCCTATTGAGATGAAACCTCCATCTCTATAGTTCCATCTCATTGTTCCCAGTTCCAAAGAAATGTCATCCCTCTTTCACATGGCAATTACTAAAATATTTGCAGATGGCCATCATTAGGCAGTGTGGTAGAATGGAGGGAATCCTACATTTGGCATCAGAAAATCTGGTTCTGAGTTCCAGCTTTATCACTTATTAACTGTGAACATGGTCAAATACTTTCCCTCCTAGCTTTACTTTTCCCAAACAAATACTTTCCCTCCCTAAGTATCATTTTCTCCTCTATAAAAGAGAGGACTTCAAGATTTCATCTAGTGTTAAGTCCTGAGATTATATTCTCCCTTTATTAATGTCTTGGATCCAAGGCCACCTCCTGGAAAGGATGCATCCCTGGGTTCTATTTAGAAGGTTCTCACCACACTAGTGGAACATCAGTTTGAGTTGGGACTTGCCAAGCTGGAAAGAACTGAAGTACACACGTGGGAATCTCCAAACTAACCACAGGATAATGGGTGTTTCTATTTGTCACAGTATTTCTTGAAGGTCATCTACTAAATAACAGAAAGGTCACATGGATGAAATCATGGATACCTGCAGTATTATAATATTTTAGGTATTCTCATTTAGGTCTCCTTTGTATTTTAGCTCTTAGGGTGGGCCGCTTGAACATTTTTGGTCAGACTGTGAAGTGGGAGGAAAATGGGGGGGGGCGTATTTAACAGGGTCATAGTTTTCTTGAAGAGAATCAAAGCCTTATTAAGGACACTGGAGAGACAACAGAGGATCTGAAAGGGCCAACAAAGCACAAAACAACAGCAACAGTGATATCAGGGAACATCTATCACTCTGAACCATTGAGGTGCCTTCCAGAAATGTTTTCTGACCAAGGGCTCTCAGAGTGGGCCCTCTCCCTCTTCTTGTATGGGAACTGGTAAGAAAATGTATATCATATGTGGGTCATTTGTCATTTTATTTGTTGAAATTTTGAATTTATATGTCCTCCGGTTGCTATAAAATGTAAACCTATCAATGCGAGCTCCAAGGCCCTGCCCCCTCCCTTACACTTATTGCTTCGAAATTGAGGTCACTTTTCTAGGGGCCCGACCTAAATTAATGTGCCCCAGGAGGTGTATTTAGAAAACTTCTAGAATAGTCCTGTGTTTATTCCCAAGCAGCAGGATTCAGATGTTGGGGATCTGTATCCAGTTCCTCAGAGATAATCTGTGTAAGATCACTAATAATAACGAACATTTTCTATAGTGTTTTTAAAGTTTGCAAAAGGCTTTGAATATGGAACACTCGGACTTTTACAAGACCTATTTACTTCAAAAGGTATAATCCCAAGGATCTAAATCTACTCTCCCCAACCGGTGGGAGGCACCTCAGTCACTGGGGAGGAAAGAGAAATTAGCTGTACATGTAAGATTACGAACAATAATGGGCATTTTATTTGGTGCTTTTACAGTGTGCAAAGTGCTTTGCATATGGAACACCGAAGCTTTTGTAAAAAAAACAAAACAAAACGAACAAAAAAAAAACCTTTCTTTAATAAGGTCTACTCCCAAGGAAACGAATTTACTCACCCCAGTGCATGGAGGCATAATCTTTCCCCTGGCTTTTCCATCGCCTCAGTAAGAGGGGAGCCAAGAGAATTCGTTGTACAAGAGTCTCAGACGCCTCTGCTTCTCTGAGGCTCGCTCTGCATCATCCGGCCGGCAATCCTCAGCTCAAACTCCCACCTCTGACCCTAGAAAATGGGGTTTGAAACAAAGACCCCCAGGGTCAATTCCTCTAAACCACACGGGCGGGGTGAGAGAGAAGGGAGGCACTGAGGCAAAAGGGGAGGACCTCACCAGTTTCAAGAGACGCGGGCTGGCAGCCAATCAAAGGCAGCTATCTCAGCCACGTGATAGGAATGGAGCGTGCTCCACGTGTAAAGGAAGAGGGCATGCTCAAAAGCCAAGTTACACACACTTAGTAGTAACAGTTGGGGAAGTTATTGTAAACCAAGCCAGCAGCTATTTAAAGGTTGTATCTTTTATTTTACCCTCCGACAGTTTTGGTGCCCCTCACTGTTCTACCTACGGCTACCACCCTTCCTCTTCCCGTCTGCCCCCCCCCCCCCCAAAAAAAAAAAATACTGCCGGCAAAGATGTGTCCAGGTGCCATTACCAAAAGTCATGTGGCTCTAGAGAGCTTTCTGGAGTGCTGTATAGTTCAGGCCCAGCACCCAGATGGTGAAGATTGATAGTTGGACCGGGAGACTCTTTATCGCTTCAATTCTCCTAGGATTGGAGCTCTGCTCTGAATTGAAGGCCAAGAGAGGTATAGATTGTAGCAGCTGGGGAAAAATAGAAGTTGATGGTGGTAGACTCAATTCTGGAGTTTGCCTAGGAAGCACTGGAGAGCCAGTAGAGATCTTGTAAAAGGTAAGCAAAGAACTCCAGTGCTCCCTTTGAATCATGCTTTCCAGGTGTCTTCACTGGCCAAGCACTCTCCTGGAGTGTGCTATCTCCCCTCTGGTGGTGTGGAAACAGATGAGAAAGGGTACCCCATATGAATCAACTGAGATAATATTTGTAAAGTGCAATTCAGCTTCAAACGTGGTCTTTATTGCTCAAAGGAAAATTCTTCCTCTGAATCTTGCAGGTGGAAGAAAGGGAAGCCTGGGGAGCTAGCTTTGAATAGAGAAAAATCTCTGGGAGTTTAGCATCAGAAGGCATTATGGACCTACGAGCTTCCTTCCTGGTACTTATTTTTAATTTTTTTTAAATGAAAACAGTTTTTATCTGTAGGCTGGTTTTTGTCCTTAACTAAAATAATAATAAGGTTGTCTTTTTTTTTAATCGAGAAACTGTCTTTAAAGCCAAAATAAGGTGTATAGACACACTAATATGAAACCTGGGAGATGCAATCAAATAGTGAAGACTTTCTTCACTGCCAAGCATTGGAGTATTAAGAAACATTAAATATATCTTAACTGAATTTTTCAGTATTCCATTGGATATTTTTAATGAGGAACACTTAGTCTCTATAGTACCTTACTGGCCTACAAAGTCTAGTGTTTCACCCAAAGAAGCAATTCATTTCAGCTAGGTGTGAATACACACTTGATTTAATGATATTTACTGGCTCCTCCAGTCAATATGACAAGAAGTGCACTTCAGTTATAAACATGGGATACTAAAAATGTTAATTTTCATTTCTAATACATTTTAAGATACACAAAGTGCATTCTTTTCAGTAACTGACACAGAGTGAAACAACCTGGGACTCCAAATTCTATCTCATTTAACACATACTAACACTTTCCATTGAAAAGTAAACATGCATTCAAACATCTGGCTTTTTCTGGCTGCATGACTCCAGATAATATGTTGTTTGGGGATCATTTGGACAAAGTCTAAGCTCAATTGCTAATGTGTCTGTCATGTGATCATCAAATGCACAGAATGAAAAAGGGTGCCATAGGACTAGAAAAGGGAAGATATCCTTGTTTTCAGAAAAAGGAAAGAGAGTCAAATCTGCAAAATATAAGCCACTGACTTTTACAAAGGTTACTGGAAAATTTCTAGAGAGATTATGGAAAGGAAGAGACATGAAGATATAGGAAAGGAAAAAGTTATCATATAGAGCCAGGTATGGCTTCTTCAAAAATGGGATCATTAAGATTAACTTTATTTCCTTTTTTGCCAGGGTTATTAGACCAGATCACATAAACGTACCTTGGAAATTACCCAGATTTTAGCAATGCATTAAAAAAAATCTATCCATGTGGACAAGATGGAGAGATGTGGGCTAGGCAATAGTAGTGTTAGGTGGATTTGGAACTGATTGGATGACCAGACTCCAACATAGTCCCAATATGGCCCATTTTTAGATTCATTGGAGGTGTCTAGTGGAACGTTCCTGGAATGTGTTCTTGGCCTTGAGCTATTTAACAATTACTTGAATGAAGGCATGGTTGGCACATCTGTTAGAATTGTGTAATATATTGAATGTCATTGCTCACCTTGTAATATGCTTTACAATAATTTGCAAATGACAGCTTTCTACATTACTTATATAAACCAATATTTGGGGAAACTATTTTTAGCATGGCAGATAGAATACTAGTCACCAGGTGGAGGACCCAGGCTCCAATCTGGCCTCTGCCACTTACTAGCCGTGTGACTTTGAGCAAATCACAGCTTTCCTGAGTTTCATTTTCCTGGACTAAATGGCCTCTGAGTTGCCTTCCAGCTCTTGAGTGATAGTCTCATTTCATCTTTTTGCTAATCATATATTTTCCCAATAATTAGAGATGCCTTCAAGTACAATGGGTTGCCTCAGGGAAGGAGTAGACCTCCTTGGTTGTCCTCAAGCTGAATCTAGAGAACCAGCTGTTGAGTGTTATAGAGAAGAACCTTGTGCAGTCATAGATTGAGCCAGCTGGCTTTGGAGGCCTTTTTTCAGTGCTATTATTGTTTGATGCTATGATTTGACTTAACTTTTGAAAGAGGCTTGTTTTTAAATTTTCTGTGTTTAGTTTGTAAATATCTTTAAAATTTTGCTGAAACCATGGAATCCTTTAAAAAAATATTTGGCAGTATAACACACACTATATATCATGAGCACTAGAAATGAACCCAAATTGGAGATATTTGCATTTTTTCTGTATTTAGGATTTGGTACTAGGTTCATCTGTTTTTTGCTCATTTTTTGAGTTCAGAATTAGCATTTTTGTTTTCGCATCACTTCAAATGGCCAATTTTATCCCTTTGTCCACAATCAACTTTAGAATAAAAATATATAAGTAAAAATATTAATGTTGTCTGGTTTTGTGAAGTCATTCTGGCAAGTATTTCCTTAGTTATCATATACTGATTGGTGTGTGGAAGGTTTGATTCTTAACCAATAAGTGCCTTTTGCTTGTGCAGTTGGTATCAGTCTCTAATGGATGTCCAGGGAAGCTAGATGTGCAATAGATAGAATACCAGGCCTGGATTCAGCAAGATATGAGTTCAAATGTGACCTCAGATGCTTACTAGCTATATAACCTTGGGCAAGTCACTGAAACCTGTGTGTCTCAGTTTCCTCATTTGTAAAATGAGCTCAAGAAGGAAATGGTATTCCAGTGTCCCCAAATGGGGTCACAAAGAGTTGGACACAATTGAACAACCATGGTTGTCCACATTGGCTGAATACATACATTACATGCAACAAATATAGCCAAATAGATGGGGGGGCGGGGTGCATGCATGATTCTCTAACACCATAACTTCTTTGTCGTGGAGTAGAATGAGAAAGAGTCACCTGCATAACCTTCCGTTGTCACTTCTGACATTCTGGGTGTGAAACCCAGTTCAAATTCAGCAGCTTCTTATACAATGGAAATGTTTGCAGGCCAAAACTGAGAATCTGGATTGTTATTGTTATTATACCAATTATATATATATATATA
>NW_025340535.1:0-1676 GCF_016433145.1 Gracilinanus agilis | reverse complement strand
CTGTCTCTGTCTCTGCCTCTTTCTCTCTCCCTTTTCCATTTTAAAAAAGGAATTTGAATTCTCAATTCTTTCCTTCTCTCTCCTTCCTCCTTCCTCCTTCCTAAAACAATAAGCAACCTGATATAGAAAAGCCAGGTTTTTTTTTTTATTTTGTTTTGTTTTGTTTTGTTTTGTTTTGTTTTGTTTTGATTTGTTTTGTTTTGTTTTTAACTCAAGAAATATGTCAATTGGGGCAGCTATATGTCTCCATAGATAGAGTGCTGAGTCAGGAAGACTTATCTTCCCAAGTTAGAACCTAGCATCAGGCACTTCCTAGTCGTATCTAGCATTCGAAGTCCTGGACAAGTCACTTGGTCACTTAAATCTTTTTGTCTCTATTTCCTCATGAATAAAATCTGTTGGAGAAGGAAATAAAAAAAAATACCCTAGTACCTATGCTAAGAAAATCTCAAATGGGATCAGGAAGAGTTGGACATGACTAAAAATCATTGAACAAAAAACAGTAACAAAGTGTCAATTTCATTCTACAGTCAACTGCTAACACTGTTTTATTTAATTAGGTTGTAAAAATCATATGCTTTGGATATTCTTATCTGCATGAGAGCCTTGAACACCATCAGACTATCTCAGTGGGGTACTTCCAGACTAAATCAGACTAGTGGTAAATTCAATTTAAGAAACCACCTCATTCAATTATTTATTCAAATTATTCCAAATACATGTCTTTTTTTGCTCAGTCATAATTTGTTATTTTTGTTGTTCAGTTGTTCTGTGTCTATCTCTTTGTGACTCTATGAACTATGTCGCATGCCAAGCCCTTCTCATTTCACCAGATAAATGTAAAGTTTATAGTAATAGGAAGTTTTAATGCTCTGTTTCTCTAGGATTAATTCTTCTAACTTTTGATGTTCATTCTTATTTTGATTAGTATTCTACATTCCCAAGCCCCCAGCTGGGCCACATTTGAAAGACATTCTTGCAATTATAATAATTTCCTTCATTGAAACTTATCACTAAAAAACAGATTGTTCCATTATTTTTCTCCTCACATCTGTAAAGTAATTTAAATAAATAATTTTCTTAATGAAATAAAGTTACCTATCATATAAGAAAATACATTTCAAAAAGACAACTCAAAGTTTCCTATTATTTCTATTTAAAATCATGCATGAAGCCTATGAGATGAAAAGAAGATTTTTTAAAAGAAAATATCTAAATATATTTGACATTCAAAAGTTTGAGGTTCTTTGTATATGGTCTTTTCCACATAGAGGTAAGAGGTGAACTACTATATTTCTCATGAGGACAATTATACTGAAAGTTTCCTTTTTAATTTTAAACTTCATGTAATTCACACTAAGTTTCATCCCTCCCCGAAACATTTTTACTTAAAGAAAATCCATGCTAGAACTGATATTAAAAATATACTTGAAAAAGAAACAAATCTGGAAAGAGAAATCTAGTTTGTTAAATAACAAAGAGGATAGGAAGAACAAGTACCTTCTATTTGGCTTTGATAATATATAGGAGTATATTGGATCCTTATTGACTGATTTATGTATGTTGTCTCATTTTAGAGGTAACTGGATAAAGCATTTCATTTGTTCCACAAGATTCGTCAATAATAAAACATTTTTTATGTCAACTATGTGATGTGCTAAGTACAATACAAAAGG
>NW_025340534.1:0-1365 GCF_016433145.1 Gracilinanus agilis | reverse complement strand
ATATACTTTTAAATTATATACAGATATTTAGAGGCTCTAGAAGAAGACATAATCTAATGACACTCTGGAAAAGGTCCTGAGGTTAGGCAGCTGTTTGTGGTACTGACATCTTGCATTTTAAACAAGATATTATAAGGTAAGGAATGTCCTTACAGTCTTCTAGTGAATAGTTTGGCCACTTAAATAACTTTGGAGCTTTCACTGGTTAATCCAGACTTTGGCATGCAAGCATCCTACATAGGTCTTACTAAGGGAGTAAAAAGAAAAACTGAAAGAAATTTAGCAAAACAAAACAATGTAACAATCCCTTTAAGGAGTGTCTGAATGCTGGAGAATGAAGACCCAAGCTTCAAGCTCTACTCTGAAAGTACCGGGTCCGGGTTCTAAACTCTATGGACCAAATCTCTACAGTTCATAGTGGATCTCTCAATGAAAGTAGGGACCTTGGCTAGGAACAGTGATCAGAAACATGAGGGGTCTAGTGAAGAGAATGACATTTCATACACAATTACTGTTTCTCATCCTATTTCAGGAGGGAATTGCCTGTGCTGCTGCCCATCAGAGTTCTGAGGCCCTCTAGTCAGAACCTTCTCATTTAGGAATCTCCTTGGTGGGGAGAGTGATTCTTTGTTCCATTTAAATCTTCTGAAAGATTGCCTTCCCTTTGCTAGGACCTGGAACACAGCCATCACTTCATGATCTGCCTTGATAGGGCAGATGCTTTCATCTCTCCTTATTGCCAGAAAACAAGCTACTTCCCAACAATGCCATCCCTTGGTCTTCCAAACCCTCCCTTGGAAGGAATTGTTCTATGGCCATGGGTGTTACACTGGTAGCAATATGGATAAGGGTGGGCTTTCAGTTGTAGATCAGAGCAAGCCTAGGATCCTGCTGGACCTGCCATTTCCGTGTTTGTGCTGGATGAGTCTGTTTCTCTGTCCACTTTGGGGCTTCTGCCCAAGTACTCCCTTTGCCAGGGTCAAATGCTTCTTCCTTGTGTCAGGGCTTAAATGTTATCATAGATACTACTACAGTTCCATTGTGTTGGGGAACCACAATAGCCACTACTAAGGACTAATGCTGACCCCCACCTTAAGCCAAGGCTTGAGTGCTATTCTATTGCCTAATGCTGGTCTGACTTTACCCGCCCCCCTGCCCCCCGCCCCCCAGTCCAAAGCTCTTTAAGAATTGTAGTAGGCTTGGACACTATTTTCCTGCCACAGGTGGGGCTCGACACTCTCTGTCACCCCCAGTATGGTCCTGACTGTTTCCTCTTATGTCTGTGTCATCCCTCCCTGGTCACGAGTACAAATGGATGGGAAGAGATGCAGCCTGCCTCTGATTATTGTCTCACAGAATACATTG
>NW_025340533.1:0-1473 GCF_016433145.1 Gracilinanus agilis | reverse complement strand
TAGCCTCTTTTCTATTAAATAAGATAGCAATGGCAGCTATTTTTCCTCAGGTCAATGATTTTTACTTACAGACTTATATTACAATATGGTTTCTGCTTCTGTTTATTCCCAACGCACATTTCCACTGGTTTTGTCATGTGTCCTTGATCAAGACCTATTTCCAAATTGTTGATAGTTGCATTGGTGTGGTAGTTTCCAGTCTACATCCCCAATCATGTCCACCCTGACCCATGCTTTCAAGCAGTTGTTTTTCTTATATATTTCCTCTCCTGTAGTCCTTCCTCTGAATGTGGGTAGCGTTCATTACCATAAATCCCTCAGAATTGTCCTGGGTCATTGCATTGCTGCTGGTACAGAAGTCCATTGCATTCGATTTTACCATAGTATATCGGTCTCTCTGTACAGTGTTCTTCTGGCTCTGCTCCTTTCGCTCTGCATCAGTTCCTGGAGGTCTTTCCAATTCACATGGAATTCCTCCAGTTTATTATTCCTTTTAGCACAACAGTATTCCATCACCAGCATATACCACAATTTGTTCAGCTATCCCCAATTGAAGGCCATAACCTCCTTTTCCAGTTTTTTGCCACCACAAAAAGCACAGCTATAAATATTTTCATACAAGTCTGTTTATTTATGATCTCTTTGGGGTACAAACCCAACAATGGTATGGCTGGATCAAAGGGCAGGCATTTTTTTATAGCCCTTTGAGCATGATTCCAAATTGCCAGTCAGAATGGTTGGATCAGTTCACAACTCCACCAGCAATACATCAATGTCCCAATTTTTGCCACATCCCCTCCAACATTCATTCCTCTCCCCTTCATTCATTTTGGCCAATCTGCTAGGTGTGAGGTGATACCTAAGAGTTGTTTTGATTTGCATTTCTCTAATTATTAGAGATTTAGAACACTTTCTCATGTGCTTATTGATACTTTTTATATCTTTACCTGAAAATTGCCTGTTCATGTCTCTTGCCCATTTATCAATTGGGGAATGGCTTGATTTTTTATACAATTGATTTAACTCCTTGTATATTTGAGTAATTAGACCCCTGTCAGAGTTTTTCATTATAAAGATTTTTTCCCAATTTGTTGTTTCCCTTCTGATTTTGACTACATTGTTTTTGTTTGTACAAAATTTTTTTAGTTTAATATAATCAAAACCATTTAATCTACATTTTGTAATTTTCTCTAACTCTTGCTTGGTTTTAAAGTCTTTCCTTTCCCAGAGATCTGACAAGTATACTATTCTGTGTTCACTTAACTTATTTATAGTTTCCCTCTTTATATTCAAGTCATTCACCTATTCTGAATTTATCTTGGTGTAGGGTGTGAGATGTTGATCTAAACCTAATCTCTCCCATATCGTTTTCCAAATTTCCCAGCAGTTTTTGTCAAATACTGGATTCATGTCCCCAAAGTTGGTCTCTTTGGGTTTATCATACACTGTCTTGCTGATGTCATTAACCCCAAG
>NW_025340532.1:0-6898 GCF_016433145.1 Gracilinanus agilis | reverse complement strand
ATTTTTAAAACTTTTTTTATGAGAGCAATTGATTTTTCCTTTTTCTCATCTTGTACTGGAAGTACATATATAATCATTATTTATCCTTTTTCTGATTCTACAGCGATATAAGCTTCATGCAAATACCTGAGCCTGAGACTGAGAATATGGGACTGTGATTTAAATGCCTCTCTGATTCCAGAAGGGAACATAAAGCCGTTAATTAGTGCTAAAGAAAGCACATGGTCAGAGACTTGACTGACTAAAATCTGCATGGATTGCAGAGTTCTATGCCAATACTTTAGGGCTTGGAAATTGGGGTTTGAGTCCTGGAGTCCCAGTCTTTTCTAAAACTTTAGAGGATGTGGGTCCCCTCAACTTAAATTCCTAAGCCAGCACATAAGATTGGTTATTTATTTGGCTCACTTCCCTGAAAAGCTGATGGTAAATCAGATCAGAGAGAGACGTTTCCCTTGAGTCCTGGCCCTGAATGGGTTATTGAAAACTGCTGAATTCACTTTAATTAGGCCTTGATTCAAAGATCTAAGTTTATTTTCCCTACATTTTTTGCACATTTTACTTTTCATTCACAAGTTAATTTTTTCTTTTTTTTTCTTGAATTTTATTCTTTTTATTTTGCCAGTTAACTTCATACAACCCCCCTGACTCAGCCACTCATCCTTAGCTGACCTGAGGTACCCTTTTCAAAGAAAGAAGGTATGTTTAGAATTTCCCTCAGGGGGATGGGATGTCTGTTAATTTTTTTAAAATTCAATAATGTAAAAATATATGTATATTAACCCGTTTAGGAGTAATTTCAGGGGGGGGGAAATGTATAATTCTCAGAAGAAAATGTATGTTTTATAATCTATAATGTAAAGTTTAAATTCTTTTGAGAATAATTTCAGGATAAGGATCTTGCCATCTCCCCAGAATCCAGACTACGAACCTGTTTAGTGAAGACACCATGAAGATGCCTGAAAAGCCTTCACTGTACCATGAAGACCAAATTTGAACTTTGGGGGCAGTTGATTGAACTATGGGGAGTGGAAATTGAGTTGTATATATTGTTTTAATTGTACACTAATATACCAATAGTGGACTGCCCCCAAATTGGTTTTTTGTCAATGCGGCTAATTTTATCCATTCTTTCATCTATTTCTTTTATCCCCAAATTCATAAAATTTTAGAAGTTGTCCATGTTTACAGGTCCAGTGAAGAAAAAAGACCAACTTTTTTTTTTGCCAGACCTCAGGGGGAAATGTTAATTGAAATTTGGGAAATGCCATTTAAAAGTATATATATATATATATTTTCTATGGACACATGGGGACCTTAAAACTACATTTCCTGTGGTCCAACGGGTTTCCTGTTTTGGATTACGTATTCAAGGTGAGGGACAGCTTTAAATAGGGGGAAGTGACTTTGAACTGGTCTTTTTAGCTACCTGAGCACGGGAAGGTACGAAAGGTAAAAAATGGCTAAGGCTGGAGTTTTGAATTCTTACAAGCGCATGGTCTAATGACTTTATCCCTATCAGCATGGCTTTAATTAAAATACTAATTCATATTATTATATCAGTCTTTATTATTTTTAATCTTCACACTTGGAGGGAGGTTGCTGGAAGCTCTCTCTGTGGTCCAACACTAGAGGGTGGCGCCATGCCCCCCACCACTCTCCTCTCTTTCTTAGGACCCTTTAATAAGAGTCCTTAAGCCCTTGTGAAGATGTAGCGAGGAGAGGACTGGGCTGAGAGTCAGCAAGGTCTGAGTTCAGATCCCATCTCTCACCTAGCCTGGTGAGAGATTCTGAGTCAATCCCCTAACCTTTCAGTCTCCAAGGCAACTGACTCTGTAAGGTAACAAGACTGGTTATTGAGGCCTTTTGTTTTTACATGAGATTCTAAATGCCAGAGAACCAGCCCATCTGTTTCAGGAGAGGAAGTTTCTCAATGGAAGAAACCATGGAGCTAGTAAAGACAGAGATGACATTCTCATGTTGATGCAATACAGAGCTCCTTAACTTTTGGGGGGCATCATATACCCCCTTTGGTCATCTGTTGAACTTGTGAACCCCTTCTTAGAGTAATACTTTTAAATGCATAAAACAAAATATGGAGGAGTACAAAGGAAACCAACTTCACTGAAATAGTTATCAAAATAAAAAAGCTATTAAATATAAAAAAAGTGTAATGAAATGGCAACAATTTTAAATTTAATTATTAATTTTAATTAATAAACATTTAAAACTAAATTTATTGACCGCAGCATAGGAATCCCTGGTAGATCAGTGGATAGAGCACTGGGATTATAATTGAGAAGATTTGAGTTCAATACTATAAAGGTGAATTACCAGGGAAATTAACTAAATATTATCTGTGGGTTCACAATGGGACGTGAGGGTGACAGGAATGACAGATGACAGGACCAAACAAGGTAGGGAGACCAGGTTTAACTACTAGGAGGTAACTTAACAGAAAATGGCAGTTAGGCCCCAATAGTCACTCAGCCCACCTAGGCAAAGGCCTATGGAACCAGCAGGCAAAAGGCAAAGGTTTATAACAGTTTAATTGAGGGAAACAATAATAAAGGATGGGAATAAGGGATTCTACTCTTACAAGCTAAGGGCAAACCACAGGGTCAAGGGAGGGACTTACCTACACTAATCTAAAAGCTAAGCAAGGCAAGGCCCGGAGAATAACAGTACTGGAGTGGGAATCCTCAAAGTAGAGTCCAGAGATGTTTTTAGGATGCCAGGAACCAACTCCTCCAGAACTGATGGTGCAAAGTAGCCCAGTAGGGAGAGGAAGTCTTCAAGCTGTCCACCAGATCACAGATCACTCCCTATTCAGTGCTGTCATGCAGGATAGATGTCCTCTGCTTCCAACCTTCACCACACTCCAGGATCCCAGGGAATCAGGGTGCAACTCCACTAGCTCTGAGGTCTCCCAGGTAATCAGTTCCTGCTTGTCCCAACCACCATGGAGTCCTTCTCAGAGAGTGCAAGCCACTTCCTGCTTCCCCATTCCATGTGGAATTCTCCAGCCCTTCCTGTTAGTTCTAATACTAATACTAAGCTAATAACTAAATGATAATCTTCCTCACAACAGTTCCCCGCTTTGCACAAAGCCAAAATAGTGTTCACACAATATTTTGGTATTTGTGCACTACAAACAAAACTAAAATTCTAACCCAAAATAACAGACAACCTACACTAACTCTATTCTATCTAACACTATCCTACTCTACCCTACACTAGGGATTTTAACAAGGAAAGGTAAAGGAATAAATACATTGAACAGTTACATAGCTCAAAGCAACAAGTAACAATGCAAAATTTCCAACAAAATGAATAGCAAATAAAAAATATCAATGCAAAAGTCAAAACAAACATCAAACTCAACTCCTGTTCCAATACAGAAATATTCTACTAACTCCTAAATGCAAACAGATTTGGAAAATACATGTTAACACAACATTGCATAAGTCTTTACATCAAAATTACAACAAAACAGTAAACTCCCTTATGCAAATTACATTTAAATGTTTGCAACTCAATTATATCAAAGTGTTCACAGAATTTACATTTATACACATAATACACATATGATACACACAATACATACATAACATACATGTGTGACATACATATTACATATATGTACACCTAATATATACATATTAAGTGTGCATATGCACACCCTTTACATATACAATACTTGCACTATAATACAATTTACAATATACACATACTATTTACACAACTATTTACATTTCATGATATGTGAATTGTAGCATGCTATATGTTCTTCATGTAATGCAGTTTTGTTATGTTTGATGCATTTGCACTTTAATGTACATTAGTACCTTATCTTATCTTCTAATCTAATCTATTACTACTCCTAAACTATTCTAAACTATCCCTATGTTATTAGTATATTAGTCTAGCTATATCTACCTAAATAACTAGCTAATCTTTGTTAGTAACTAACTATCCTTTGATAGTACTTAATTATCCTATAGGCAAGACTAATTTTGTTAGTTTTATACATTGTTTCATTCCATAAGGAACACAATGTATCCTAACATGTTTGTTTTGTATGTATCTGATTTGTTATGTTGTTTCTTTGCTGTTGTTATTTTTTTTTTTTTGCTATTGTGTTGCAACATGTTACTGATGGATGTTTAATGGCTACCAAAACTCTAGATCTCCTTCAGATCTCCTTCCTCCTTATGATGTTCCATTCCTCAAGGAAATCTCCTACTCTCTCCTTTTCTCTTATTCTCCACTGAAGTTCTTGATAGTTTTATGTGCAATGTTGGATGCATATGAGTATGTAGTGATACTATTTACATTACACAAAATACTTCCAAACCATTTAATCCAAATTGTTCATGATTAATCCTCTTCTTTAAGAAAATCCTCGAAAATGAAGTTTTATCAGTTCAATTCATAAATTCATCAGTCTTAACACAAAGTCCATAAATCCTGTATCCTGAATCCTCTTCATCCATGTCCTCTTCCATCCGAACCTCCTCTTCTGCTGGAATGGTCCTCTCCTTACTTAACTTTCTGACTGCAGACTCTAATTGACTGAAGTTCAAAAAATAATCTTAATAATAATTAAATAATAATCTTTCTCACAACAATACTTATTAGCTATGTGACCTTGGACAAGTCACTTAATTTCTGTTTGCCTCTGTTTCTTTATCTGGACAATAAATTAGAGAAAGAAATGGCAAACTACTCTAGTATCTTTGCCAAGAAAACCCCACGTGCAGCTTTGGTGTGCCATGATCCTCGGGATCACAGTGAGTTAGACACAACTTAATGACTGAATAACAACACTTTTTTTAAAATAACAATTTTATGAAAGGACAAAGGTGATATATATATATATATATATAACATAAACAACAACAATTACAAATATATAAAAGGCCATCATAGGAAAGAAGGATTTAGACTCGGTTGGCCTGGTTCTAGAGTAAATAGCTACTTTCCCAGGTTTACTATACATTATTTTTCCTTCATATACTCTTATGGTCCATTCAACCAGGCCTCCTTGTGGTTCCTCACACATAATATTCTTTTTATTTCTTTAAGCCCTTACCATTCATCTTCGAATCAGTACTATGTATTGATGCCAAGGCAGAAGAGCAATAAGGTTTAGGCAATCAGGATTAAATGACTTGCCCAGGTTTACACAGTTAGGAAGTATCCGAGACCAGGTCTGAACTCAGGACCCCTGGACCATTTCTAGGCCTGGCTTTCGAACCACTGAGCCACCTAACTGCCCCCACACACGATATCTCTAGCACAGCCTGCCATCTGTTCCTGGAATGCACTTGCTCTTCATCTCTGCCTCTTATAAGGATCTCTAATACCCTGCAAAGCTCAGTCCAATCACCACTCCCTTTATGAGATCCTTTAGCTGCTAGTCTCTCTCCCTGAAATAACCTATTTATTTCATGAGATCTGTTTCTCCTGATAGAGCTCCTTAAGGGTAAGACCTGTTTCACTTTTGTCCTTGTATCCTCAGAGTCCATCATGGTGCCTGGCACATAGTAGGTAGATGATAAATGCTTACTGAGAGATTTATTAAAAGAGAGAACAATCTTTGTTCAAAAACTGAATAATACATGAGGAAATCTGACATTACATGCAATGGGCTACGTCCATGGACCTCCCATCTCTACAAAGGAAAGGAGGGAGAGATCACTTCTGATGTTCTTTAGGCCAAGGATTTTAAAAAATTGCAACATTCACTTTTGCTTCTTTTGTGGTTATGTTCTTCTCTATTACATTGTTGTAGCCACTGTGTATAAGGTTTTCTTTCTTCACTCTGCATCAGATCATGCCAATTTTCCCATGCTTCTCTGTTTTCATTGTATTAAGCATTTCTTGTAGTATAATTATATTCCGTTCATTCATTTACCACAATTTTATTTTGCCATTCCTCAACTGATGGAATTTATATCACCAAATTTATATCCTATCTATGTCAGCACGTAATGACAGGAAATGAATAGGATATTGGGAATCTTAGTTCTTCTGGGGATTATAGTTTTTCTGGGGATTGTAATTTTTAGAGTAACAGATTCTAATTACACAAATTGATCATCAGAAGAAACTGGATTTGAACTTTTACCCTGTTGCCACAAGTACTTTCCTCAGAGTATTTGGAGTTCATCCAGAAAAAGTCAACTTTGGGAAGTCATAATTTTTTCATCTAGACGTAGGAAGGTCTTAGAAGTGGCAAGACCCCGGGGGCAACTGGGTAGCTCAGAGGATTGAGAGTCAAGCCTAGAGAAGGGAGGTCCTAGATTCAAATCCGGCCTCAGACACTTCCCAGCTGTGTGACCCTGGGCAAGTCACTTGACCCCCATTGCCCAGCCCTTCCCACTCTTCTGCCTTGGAGCCAATACACAGTATTGACCCCAAGACAGAAGGTAAGGGTTTAAAAAAAGAAGTGGCAAGACCCTTAGACTTGGAGTCAGGAAGACCTGAGTTCAAATCCCAAATCAGGTACTTTATTAGTACCAGCATCACCAGGTGGACACCAAACATCTGCACAGCCTGATCCCCACAACTGCTAGACACTTCCCTCTCTGCTTTTCCTTCTCAGGCCAGAGCTAGCAATAGAGAGCAACAATCTCTTAGAAGCCATTTCTCTTTCTCCAACTTTATAGATGTTCTTGAACTGCATTAGCTGTCATTGGAATCACTTAACCTCTGTCTTCTAGAGTTTCCTACTCTATAAAATGTGAATAATAATAGCTCCTACCTGCCAGGGTTGTTGCAAAGATCAAATGAGATATTTGGAAAGCCCTTTGCAAGTGTTAAAGTGCTATACAAATGCAATTATTATGATGATTAATTATCTAGACATCTACTAGTCCTGATGAGGAAATCTCAT
>NW_025340531.1:0-5547 GCF_016433145.1 Gracilinanus agilis | reverse complement strand
ATATATATATATGTATATATATATACTCTCTTGAAAACTCTCCTTCTCATGTGGCTTTGACTTCTATGGAGGTGTTCCCCAAATTGGTATTTCCAGCCCTGAGCTCACTCTTTCTTGAACTGCAGCTACATATCTTCTAAACGTCCTACCATTATCACAGACTCAATTTTAATAAAAATGGAACTCCTTTTATTTTTATCTACTATTTGACTACCCTGCCCTATTTTTGCTAATGATTTTACTCTTCTTCAGCCTCCCAGAAGGCTTAAAATATTGGAACTCATCTTTATTCCTTCCTTGGCCAGACAATCTCCAAGTCTTCTTAATCCTGTCTTCACAATGTTTGTCATATCAGTCCTTACTTTGCCTTGTATCCATCAGCCCCATGCTCAGGCCCTTACTATTTTATGATTGTTAAAACCTGTTAAAACTGAATGGGTGGGGGGCAGCTGGGTAGCTCAGTGGATTGAGAGCCAGGCCTAGAGACAGGAAGTCCTAGGTTCAAACCCGGCCTCAGCCACTTCCCAGCTGTGTGACCCTGGGCAAGTCACTTGACCCCCATTGCCTACCCTTACCAATCTTCCACCTATAAGTCAATACACAGAAGTTAAGGGTTTAAAATTAAAAAAAAAACTAAAAAAAAAAACTGAATGGGTGTCTGTGAGTTTGCCAAATCATACCACACATGGCAATTAATGTTACTCTACCTAAAGCACTGCTCTGATAATGCCCCAGCTTGCATAAAGTTTCAATGATTCCCTGAAACCCAAAGAATGAAGTTCAAATCCTCTCCTGATAATAATAATGATAATTACTAACTTTGTATAGCATTTTACAGGTTTGAAAAAGTACCTAACAGAGAATATTTCATTCAACCATCACAACAACCCTATGAAATAGATAGTTATTATCCCTATTTTACAATTGAAAAAAAAACTAAGGATCACTGCAATGAGGTAATTTGCCCAGGATTGCATAGCTAGTAAGTATCTGTAAGATATAAACCAGTCTTCCTGAATCCAGGTCCAACACTCTATCCAAACCTGGCCCTAATCTCCTTTTCCAAACTTATTTCCAAATATTCCTAGAGGCATCTTGGCAAAGGAAACCAAATTTGAAGTCCTAGGTCCTGAGTTGAAATCCAAGTTCTACTTACTATCAGTAATCTTATTAGGAACATCATTTTATCATTCTAGGCCTCAATTTCCTCACCTGGAAAATGAACTAATTTCAAAAGGTTTCTTCCAGCTCTAAATCCTATAATTCTAATAATTTCTGAGTCTTATCCTCCATCCTCAAGCTCCCCACATCTATGCTTTTATTCAGGTTTATTAACTGAAGTACCCTGACACTTCCTCTCTACCCATCTAAATTTTATTCATCCCTCAAGAATTTGTTCAAATTCCATGCCCTCCAGAATGCCTTCCTTAATCCTCCTCTGAACAGGTATAACAATTATTTCATATAAATCCACCAATAACTAGTCATGTACAGTACTGCCTGTTTAAGTCAATAACAATAAATACTAAGTGTCTACTAAGGGCAAAGCACTGTGCTAGGGACTGGAGACTAATTGGATAAGATCCAGACTCTGTCCTCATGGAGCTCACAGTATAAAAAGTTTGAACTGTTATTTAAATCTTGGGTTGTCATTTAACTTGTCACTTGCAGGTCTGAATTCCCCAAACAGATTCCTTGAGAAGAAAAACAGAGTATCAAAGATTTAGAGCCAGAAGGAACCAGAGTCCAACTACTTCATTTTTTGAGGCCCAAGATCACACAGAGGCTAGATTGAAACCCAGGTCCTCTTGTTTTAAATCCAGCGCTCTTTCAACTGCAGTATGCCTTGTTTTTCACTACTCTCACCTAAGATACTACCTTTCACATAGTAAGGCTTCAATAAATATTTGTTGAATTAAATAGCAAATGCTCAATAAAAATTTGCTGGTCTGATTTTCTTTATTAATAATGAAGTCCTAAACCCTATATAATCACATAATGAACTGATCCTCTTCTAAAATATTTAGAGTAGAAATATCAGAAGGCAAAGCAAATGAAAATTGAACAGGTACATGCAGTAGTAATAACAAGAACAGAAAGGCCACATGGAAAATGAGGAAAAACAGATGAGGAGTTAGAAAACTTAGGCTATGGCATCAGCTCCTACAAACACGGATAAATTGCCTTCCTACCTCATAGGGTTGCTAGGAGGATTTAATGCAATAAAATGTATAAAAGCCCTTTACACATTATAAGGCAATATACAAATGTATGGGGTGGTGCTAACAGCAGGAAATAGTAGTCTCTGCTTTGAAATCATCAGTATTTTGCCAATCTCAACATTTTATATTGTTCAAAACATCATTTTAACTTCTCCCACTGTATAGTTCTCATTCTCTGATTTCTCTGGCCTCCTTACATGACATTAAGAGCTTAATATACATTTACTAATGCATCCATGACACCTAGTGGCAAAAAAAAAAAGGGTAGCCAACAGCTTCCCCCACAAAACAGGAAAACATTGGTCCATTTTCCCTCCTTCTGCATTGCAGGGAACTGAATGTATTGTCATAATCCTTTGCTAATGTTTCCAAGTGGGTGCCTGGCCATCACCTCAAATTCAATATGCTTAAAATTAAATTTCTATTCCCTGCCTACCTGTCCCCAAACCTTCCAACCTCAATATTCAGATTTAAACTTCAAATTATGTTTGACTCCTCCCTGTTCCTTGCTCCACATATCTAATTCAATTCAACAAACACTTATTAACTGTTAGAGAAAGAAAGCATAACTTAATGGAGAGAAGATCAGCCTGAGAATCAGGAAGAACTAAATTAAAGTTCTGCATCTGACATATACTAGATGCATGACAATGGGTAAGTAACAAACTATCAGTGGCCCAGACTTTGATTGTTACAGAAAATATGGTTATCAGTTTTGGTGGTAGGGGTTTCCACAACAATGAAATCACAGATCCAGCCTCTACTCCTTTAGAAATGTCCCTCTTTAGTTCTGACTTTTCCTTTTTTATTCCATTTGCCACTGCCCTAGTTCAGGTCTAGTCTCCTAATGTCTGACCTTTGTTAACCAATTCAACCTTATTCTGTTCCTGTTAATTCTATATATTTATCAAGCACCTAAGGGCAAGGCAGTTTTAAGTGCTGATTGATAATGAGATGAGCATGTCCTATTTCCCAAACAACTTGTATATAATATAAGTCCCAGAAGTGAATCCCCTTCAAGCATTTAGCATAGTACCCAAAACAGAGTAGGTATTCAATAACTATTTGATTGGCAGAGATGCTTTCTTTTTTTTTTTTTTTTAAAGAACACTCCATAAGAATTCATGTACATGGTAGAATGTGTGTATACATGTTTGTAAGACAGAACCACATACATCCCTTTTCTATAGCTAGGCTAGGGATATAGAAATATCTAGATATAATATAAAAATCTCTACATATAAGTTACTTCATGTATCTCTGACTTTTTTTTTTAGGTTGCCCAAGACAGTTCACAACTCTGTACTATTTAGTACATAGTCTTCACAGGTTGCTTCAACTGAAAAAAAAATCCATTACCCTATGGCCAACCTTCTGGTGATAAGCCAGATATAAACAGATGGACAAATTTTATAACATGTTACCAAATTTGCCAACATTCTCTAATAGTTCTTTAAAATAACTGGTAAAATGCCACTGCAAAAAGAATTTTATGCCCTTTAACCTTTATAAGAAAAGTACTCAATTAAGCATTATTTCCCTTCAGGATTCATTTCTCTGTTTTCTCAATAGATTAAAAAGGATTAAAAAATTTCAAAAGGCAGCATGGTAATACTAGAGAAGACCCTGAATTTGAACAAAGGGAGTCTGTGTTTGAATTGTGGTTCTAGTTCTCAGTTTCTTCCTTTGTAAAGCCAAAAGGTCCTTTCTAGTCCTAAATCTACCATGGCAGAGTGAAATGCATATCTGGATTCAAGTTCTAGAAATACAGATTTAGAGCTAGAAAGGCCTTCAGAATCCATGTAGGCCAACTTTCTTATTTTACAGATAAGGAAATTGAGGCCCAGAGAGGTTATGTGGCTTAGTGAGGGTCACACAAGTAATAAATATCATAGTATGAACCCAGATTTTTATAACTTTGCATCCAGCACACTACCCACTATACCATGCTGCCTCCTACTACTGTAGAATTGGACAGGACCAGAGCTCTGCTACCAGCCAAATCTTTTCACCTATTTCAATTCCAGTTAAAATATTTTAATTTTATTATAGAATCATTTGTAAAAGGCGGGAAAATATGAAGCAGCATGATATAATACAAAGAGGACTGGACTAGGAATCATCAAAAGCCCTGGGTTCCAATTCTGCCTCTGACACTTCATATCTGTGTGATCAACCATGGGCAAATTGGCGGTCTTCAATGAGCCTCAGTTTTCTTTTCTATAAAATGTGGACAACAGTTGTAGTTCCCACTCCCCCAAGGGTTGCTATGAAAATCAAATGAAGTAACAGAGATAAACTGTGTCCTATCAATCAACAAATATTTATTAAGTGCCCACCAGTGTCAGGCGATATTCTAGGCATTGGGGATACAAATACAAAAGGCAACAGAGGCAACAAATGGCTCAGAATATTGAGTAATGGACATGGATTAAAGAAAACTTAAGTTTTAAATCCTGCCTTACACACTTACTAGCAGAGTTGTGTGACTATTCAAATCTCTGCCTCACTTTCCTCATCTGCAAAATAAATAATGGCATCTACCCCCCAGGGTTGGTGTAAGGATAAAAATAAAAACAATAGGATAGAGCTTTGCAAACCTAAAATCACAATGAAAATCCCAGATGTTATTATCATTATCATCTTCATTATTATTAACAGGCAGGAAACAAGCATTTATTAAAAATACTGTGCTAATATTAACTGCTATCCTTATTTTTTGCAGTCCCCACCTCAAAGGACTGCTTCCAAGGGAAGGAAGATGCTTTCCCAATCTCAAATGCGGCTTGCTTTTATTAAGATCCTATAAGAAACGATCTTCAATCCTATCTCACCAACCCAAACCCTGCGTGTCTGACTGTTGACTGGAGCCTGCGAAAAGGAGTGGAGCTATGAGTTCTTAGATCCCCTTAAGTCCCCAAAAAGGAAGGGGAAGGCAGCTTTTCGGTCTGTCGGCAGAGGCTGTATTGGATGACCTCTGAGTCCTTTCCAGTTTTGAGACCGGGTGAATGCTAAGACTCGGCAGGGAAAAGAAGAGTCTTCCCCCTTGTTGGGGGGGGGGGGGGGGAAGTGGGGGGTCGTTTTCATCTTTTCTCTTGGCCCTTCTATGGGCCTCAGTTTCCTCTCTGGAAGGACTCTGGCATCCTGCAGCTCCGAGATCCTAAGGAATCCTGGGCTCGGGGCCCTTTGCCTGCGGTGCTGGCCCTGGAAGGCAGCGCCCAGAGAGGTGACCATCTCCGTCCCCTCCCCCGGGGCTGCCGCTATTCCTTCCTTCCTTCCTTCCTCGCTTCCTCCCGCCCTCGCTCGCAGCATCCCGGCCCCCGCC
>NW_025340530.1:0-1213 GCF_016433145.1 Gracilinanus agilis | reverse complement strand
CTTCATCAATGATTCCTCATTGCCAAAAACATGAGTTTTATCTTCTCTCCTACTTTTGACCTATTTTGGGAATTCTCTAATGAAATATTTCTTTTTTCAATGGCCCTCAAACAAAATGACTTTAAAATTGATTTGCCTGGTACTTAGAAGTATGAAATATTTTAACTGACTCCTAAATCTTCTCTGACAACAAGGCTTTATTTATTTAAGTTTAATTGCTTAAATGTTGGAGGGAATGTGGCAATATTGGGACATTAATGCATTGCTGGTAGAATTGTGAATCAATACAGCTATTCTGGAAGGCAATGTGGAACTACGCCCAGACAGCTTTAAAAGACTGTCTGCCTTTTGATCCAGCCACACCACTCCTGGGTTTATACCCCAAAGACATAATAAGAAAAAAAGCCTTGTACAAAAATATTTATAACTGTGCTCTTTGTTGTGGCAAATAATTGGAAAAATGAGGAGTTTACCTTCGATTGGGGAATGGCTAAACAAATTGGGGTATCTGTTGGTGATGGAATACTATTGTGCTAAAAGGAATAATGAACTGGAGGAATTCCATGTGAACTGGAATGACCTCCAGAAAGTGAGGTAGAGTGCAGGGAAAAGAACCAGCAGAACACTGTACGCAGAGACTGATACACTGTGACACAATTGAATATAATGGACTTCTCTAATAGCAACAATGCAATTATCTAGGACAAATCTGAAGGACTTATGAGAAAGAACACTATCCACATCGAGAGAAAAAAAAACTGTGGGCGTAGAAACATAGAAGAAAAATAACTGCTTGATCACATGGTTTGATGCGGAAATGATTGGGGATGTAGACTCTAAACAATTACTCTATTGCAAATATTGAAACTATGGAACTAGGTCTTGATCAATGACACATGAAAAACCCATTGGAATTGCTTGTTGGCTATGGGAGTGGGGTAGGAGGACAGGAGAGAAAGAACATGAATCACGTAACCATGGAAAAATATTCTAATTAATTAATTAAGTAAATAAATGAATGAGCTTAATTTTTTAAAAAAGAAACCTTGAGTTTAATTGCTTTTTTATTTGAGATCTCTCGTATAATGTGGATTTTTTTATTTTGTACTGATACTAATCAGGCAAATCAATGACTCAAAAATATGCAGAGACTACTCTGGAGGCATTTTGAAAAAGAGAGACAAACTTCCAAAGTCTCACAGACACAGGCCTT
>NW_025340529.1:0-3270 GCF_016433145.1 Gracilinanus agilis | reverse complement strand
CATATATATATATACATATATATATATATTTCAGTAAATAGAGCATCAGGCTTGGAGCCAGGAGGATCTGGGTTCAAATCTGTCCTCAGATACTTCCTAGCTGGGTAGGTAAGTAAGTCATTTAACCTCAATTGCCTACCCCTATTGCACTTCTGCTTTGGAACCAGCCAATTCTAAGACGGAAGGTAAGGATTTTAAAAAGAAAAAAATTTTAATTAAAAAAAAAATGAATTAAGCCACTTTCCAGCTGTGTGACCCTGGGCAAGTCACTCGACCCCCATTGCCCACCCTTACCACTCTTCCACCTATGAGACAATACACCGAAGTACAAGGGTTAAAAAAATGAATTAAAGGAGCAGGGAAGAAAATACCTTTTGCAACTATGGGCAAGGGAAGTGTTCATCACAAGGCAAAGGATGGAAAAGATCATAGCAGAAAAAGTGGATTATTTTGATCACAGGAAATTGAAAAGGTTTTGCACAAACAGAATCAAGGAGGAGAGGGAAAAGAAATGCTTGTTCACTTTAAAAAATGCATGAAGCAAAGCAAAACAAACCCCCCAGAGTAATTTGCAATTTCACATATAATCTTTTTCAGCTCCACTTTTTATATGGAAATGTTTTTCTCTTTTGGTATTTGGTAAATTCAGAATTCCAAAAAAGGGAAGTGAATATCGGCAGCTAGGTGGACTGGGATTAAAGTTGGGAAGACTAATGTTTAAATCTTGCCTTGGTACAAAAATATTCATAGCCATACACTTTGTGGTGGCAAAAATTGGAAAATGAGGGGGTGTCCCTTGATTGGGCAATGGCTGAACAAATTGTGGCATCTGATGGTGATGGAACACTATTGTGCTGTAAGGAATGATGAACTGTTTGATTTCTATATGAACTGGAAAGACCTCCACAAACTGATGCGGAGTGAAATGAGCAGGACCAAGAGAACATAGTACACAGAAATTGAAACATTGTGGAATGATTAAATGTAATCAACTTTGCTACTAACAACAATGCAGTGATCCAGGACGATTCTGTAGGACTTCTGAGAAAGAACGCTATCCACATGGAGGGAAAGAACTGTGGGAGTAGAAATGCAGAAGAAAAACATATGATTTATCACTTGTTTATATGGATATAGAATGTGGGGGTTGGGTTTTTTTTCTTTTTTTCGGTATTTTCTTTTTCCAATTCCATGTAAAAAACAAATTTTAACATTAAAAAAAATTTTTGAGTTCCAAATTCTTTCCCTCCCCCAATGGATAAGGCTAGCAATTTGGTATAGATTATTCATATACAGTCATGCAAAACATATTTCCACATTAGTCATGTTGTGAAAGAAAATGCAGAACAAAATGAACAAACCCAAGAAAAAATTAGAAAGTTAAAAAAAAAGTATGCCTCAATCTGTATTAAAACTCTATCAGTTCTGGGGGCAGCTGGGTAGCTCAGTGGATTGAGAGTCAGGCCTAGAGATGGGTGGTCCTGGGTTCAAATCTGACCTCAGACACTTCCTAGCTGTGTGACCCTGGGCAAGTCACTTGACCCCCATTCCCTACCCTTACCACTCTTCTGCCTTGGAGCCAACACACAGTAGTGACTCCAAGACGGAAGGTAAGGGTTTAAAAAAAAAACTCTATCAGTTCTTTCTCTGGAAGTAGATAGCATCTTTCATTATAAATCCTTCAGAATTGTCTTGGATAATTGTATTATTGAGAATAGCTATGGGGCTTTGGTTTTTAAAAGATTACTCTATTACAAAAATGGACAATATGGAAATAGGTATTGAGTGATAATATATGTATAACCCATTGTAAAGTAAAATAAAATAAAAATAAAAAAATAAATCCTACCTTAGTCATTTATTAGCTGTAAGACCCTGGAAAATTTACTTAAACTCTCTCAACCTTAATTTTCTTATCTATAAAATGGAGATAATAATAGCATTTACTTCATAGGGTTGTTGTGAGAATCAAAAGAAATAATACGGTTTTCTTTGTAAACTTTTGGGTGCTATACAAAATTTTAAAATAATTTCAAAATAAATAAATAATTGAAATAAATAATAATATATAATCAATATTATTATTAGTCTGAAATTATAGGTCAATAAGTTTAACATAAATTACTAACAAATTCCAGTGGTGTGCTGGTAACTGACAACTGGCTCTCCCTCCCAAAATGTATGCATAACACACTTTTCATTTTAATCTGCTTTATTAATATTTTTTCCATTACTTTCTTCACTCTAGTCCAGGTGTTGGCTAACCAATATCACCCACAATATCACCCACCTATGGCCCCAAAGCTAATAATGGCTTTTATGTTTTTAAATAATGTTTTATCGGAACATGGTCACACTCATTTGTTTCACGCTCATGCTACGCCAAATATACATGTACAAATAGAGCTTCTCCTTATTAAAAAAAAAAAACCTTTTACCTTTTGTCTTAGAATTGATACTAAGTATTGATACTAATATCGTTTAATATTAATTGATAATAAGTTTTGGTACCAATATCGGTTAATATTAATTGATATTTATATCAGTTAATACCAATAATACTAAATATTGATACTGATATCACTTAATACTAATTGGTACTCACTTTCCAGCTGTGTGACCCTGGACAAGTCACTTGACCCTCATGGCCCATCCTTACCACTCTTCCACCTAGGAGCCAATACACAGAAGTTAAGGGTTTAAAAATGTAAAAATAAAATAAAATAAAAATTACTAATTGGTACCAAGTATTGATACCAATATCATTAAATACTAATTGGTACTAAGTATTGATACCGATATCATTTAATACTAATTTGTACTAAGTATTGATACCGATATCATTTAATACTAATTGGTACTAACTATTGATATTGATATCATTTAATACTAATTGGTACTAAGTATTGATACCGATATCATTTAATACTAATTGGTACTAAGTATTGATACTGATATCATTTGATATTAATTGGTACTAGTTATTGATACTGATATCATTTGATACTAATTGGTACTAACTATTGATACCGATATCATTTAATACTAATTGGTACTAACTATTGATATTGATATCATTTAATACTAATTGGTACTAAGTATTGATACCGATATCATTTAATACTAATTTGTACTAAGTATTGATACTGATATCATTTGATACTAATTGGTACTAGTTATTGATACTGATATCATTTGATACTAATTGGTACTAACTATTGATACCGATATCATTTAATACTAATTGGTACTAACTATTGATACCGATAT
>NW_025340528.1:0-3247 GCF_016433145.1 Gracilinanus agilis | reverse complement strand
GCTGTGTTTGATCTTGTTTTCTTTCCTCTTGAAGCCCTGAGTTCTCTGTCTCGGTATGAGGAAGCCAAGCGCTCTGGGGTTTGGCTCTCTCTAAGCCACCATCTTCTGGGTGTTTTTGCTGTGTTTCTCTGGTTTTCTCCTCCAATCACCTCTCCAGGGCCTGTGTTTGACTCCCTGAGTCCTATGCCAGCAAGGCCCTCTCTCCTGACCAGTGCACCTACTGGCCATGAGATTTCCCAGCCCCTGGAGACTCCGCACAACACATGGGGGAAGTGTCCTGGGATTCTGGGATTCCCCTTCTAGTCCCGATAGTTCAAGTATTGAAGCCTTTTTCTTGGCATACCTCTTTAGTTGTGCTGCAGTAGGGTTCCCCCTGCTCTGTCCCGTTATTAGATTTGGTCCTCTTTCTTCTCAAAGCATGTTGTTTTCTATCTCGGTGTGTAAGGGTGCGGAGGTTTTAAGATTCGCTCCATCTATGCCGCCATCTTACCAGAACTCCGGTTCCTTGTGTTTATAGAAATATATCTTGCTGAGGTTGCTTATCGCTAGTCTATTCCACTGATCCTCCCTTCTGTCTCTTCACCAGTACCATATTGTTTTGATGACTACTGTTTTATAGTACAGTTTAGGATCTGGTACTGCCAGGCCACCTTCCTTCATATTTTTTTCACTATTTCCCTTGATATTCTTGATCTTTTGTTCTTCCAAATGAACTTTGTTTTTTCAGTAAAAAAGTTTTTTGGTAGTGTGATAGATATGGCACTAAATAGGTAAATTAATTTGGGTAGAATGGTCATTTGTATTATGTTAGCTCTTCCTACCCATGAGCACTCAATCTTTTCCCAATTGTTTAGATCTAGTTTTAATTGTGTGGAAAGGGTTTTGTAGCTGTGTTTGTATAATTTCTGTGTTTGTCTTGGCAGATAGATTCCTGAGTATTTTATATTGTCTAGGGTGATTATAAATGGATTTTTTCCTTCTAACTCTTCTTTCTGCGATGTATTGGGAAAATATAGAAATGGTGATGATTTATGTGTGTTTATTTTGTATCCTGAAACTTTGCTAAAGTTGTTGATTATTTCCACTAATTTTTTAGTTGATTCTCTAGGATTTTTTAAGTAGATCATCATATCATCTGCAAAGAATGATAGCTTAGTCTCCTCATTGCCTATTTTAATACCTTCAATTTCTTTTTCTTCTCTAATTGCCGCTAGTATTTCTAGTACAATGTTAAATAATAGAGGTGAAAATGGGCATCCTTGTTTCACTCCTGATCTTATTGGGAATTTATCCCCATTGCAGATGATGTTTGTTTATGGTTTTAGATATATACCATTTATCATTTTTTGGAAAGGTCCTTCTATTCCTAAACTTTCTAAAGTTTTCAGTAGGTATGAGTGTTGTATTTAGTCAAAGGCTTTTTAAGCATCTATTGTGATATTCATGTGTTTTTTGTTGGTTGCTTGTTGATATGGTCAGTTATGTGGATGGTTTTCCTGATGTTGAACCATCCTTGCATTCCTGCTATAAATCTCACCTGATCATAATGAATAATCATCACGATCACTTGCTGGAATCTTTTTGCTAGTATTCTGTTTAGGATTTTTGCCTGTGTTCATTAAGGACATTGGTCTGTAGTTTTCTTTCTCTGTTTTTTATCTCCCTGGCTTTGTAATCAGTACCATATTTGTGTCATAAAAGGAATTTGGCAGGACTCCTTCTTTGTTTGTTATATCAAATAATTTGTATAGTATTGGGATTAGGTGCTCTTTGAACGTCTGATAGAATTCATTTGTGAATCCATCAGGCCCTGGTGATTTTTTTTCTTAGGGAGTTCTTTGATGGCTTCTTCAATTTCTTTTTCTGATATGGGATTATTTAAGTATTCTATTTCTTCTGTTGTTAATCTAGGCAATTTATATTTTTGTAAATATTCATCCATATCACCTAGATTGCTATATTTATTGCCATATAATTGGGCTAAATAGTTTTAATGATTGCCTTGATTTCTTCTTCATTAGAGGTGAGGTCTCCCTTTTCATCTTTGATGCTGATAATTTGGTTTTCTTCTTTCCTTTTTATTAAATTGACAAGTACTTTATCAATTTTATTTGTTTTTTCAAAGTACCAGCTTCTTGTCTTATTTATTAATTCAATAGTTCTTTTACTTTCAATTTTATTGATTTCTCCTTTGATTTTTATAATCTCTAATTTAGTTTTTTACTGGGGATTTTTAATTTGTTCATTTTCTAGTTTTTTATTTGCATTCCCAATTCATTGATCTTTGCCCTCTCTAATTTGTTATTATATGCACTCAATGATGTAAATTTCCCCCTGAGTACTGCTTTAGCTGCATCCCACAGAGTTTGTTAGGATGTCTCATCATTGTCATTCTCTTCAATGAAATTATTAATTGTTTCTATGATTTCTTCTTTAACTATTTGATTTGGGAGAATCATATCATTTAATTTCCAGTTAGTTTTAGGTTTGCCTGTCCATGTGCCTTTACTAATTATTATTTTTATTGCATTATGATCTGAGAAGTTTACATTTATTATTTCTGCTCTTGTGCATTTGTTTGCCATGTTTCTATGCCCTAGTACATTGTCAATCTTTGTGAATGTACCATGTACAGTTGGAAAGAAGATGTATTTGTTTTTGTCCCTATTTATTTTTCTCCACATATTTATTTACTCTAATTTTTCTAGGATTTCTTTCACCTCTCTCATCTATTTATTTTTTGGTTTGATATATCTAGATCTGATAGAGGAATATTTAGACACCAACTAGTATAGTTTTATTATATACTTCCTCCTTGAGCTCTGCCTGTTTCTCCTTTAGAAATATGGATGCTATACCATTTGGTGCATACATATTTAGTACTGTTATTTCCTCATTATCTATACTTCCTTTAATCAGGATGTAATTACCTTCCCTATCTCTTTTAATCAGATCTGTTTTTACTTTGGCTTCATCAGAAATCATGATTGCCACTCCTGCCTTCTTTTTCTCAGTTGAAGACTAAAAGATTTTACTCCAGTCATTGACCTTAAACATGTGTATGTCCACCTGCCTCATGTGTGTTTCTTATAGACAACATATGGTAGGATTTTGTTTCTAATCCACTCTACTATTTGCTTCTTTTTTATGAGCGAGTTCATCCCATTCACATTCAGGGTTATAATTTTCAGCTGTGTATTCCCTAACATTTTGGTATCCTCTCCTAGTTTTACCCCTTCTTCTTACA
>NW_025340527.1:0-5834 GCF_016433145.1 Gracilinanus agilis | reverse complement strand
CTGTTGATATGGTCAATTATGTGGATGGTTTTCCTAATGTTGAACCAACCTTGCATTCCTGGTATAAATCCCACCTGATCGTGGTGAATGATTTTCTTAATTACTTGCTGGAGTCTCTTTGCTAGTATTCTATTTAAGATTTTTGCATCTATGTTCATTAGGGAGATTGGTCTGTAGTTTACAAGATCTTTTAATGAGCTGTTAGTCTACACTCTTTTTCAGGTGGACTTCATTGATACTCCATCTTCTTGGCCCATCTGATCACTATCACTGCTACCTCATAATATACTTCCCCCCTAATACTCTGCATCTGTGCAGGTCAGAGGCCAAATGATTGAGTTCCAAGGTTTTTCCCACCACAACATCTCTCCCTTCTTCCACCCAATTCCCACTGCTACCATCCTACTTACTTAAAGGCTTTCATTCCCAACCGGCAATGCTCAAAGCTGATCTTTCCATCCCCAATCTGCCTCTATTGCTAACACTAGAATAATCTAGCTCAGATCTGCCCATGGTACTACTCTTTTCAAAAATCTTCAGTCTCTCTACCACCTCCTGAATTAGGTTCTAGGCCCTACACAATCTAATGCCTCCTTACCTTTCCAACCTTTTCTCTTATTATTCTCTTCCCCATATCAGTAGTACCTATCTCATAGAATAGCCGTAAAAATTGAATGAGATGGTAATGTTGATTGTTATTAATATGCTCCAATCTAAATGAATTATATTCTGTACTTTCCCACCACCATAATAGGTCACATTTGTATAAGGCTTTCAGTTTTACAAAGTATTTTACAGACATCTCATTTAATACAACAACCCAGTGAGATCATGCTACTATTACCACCTCTTACAGATGAGGAAACTTGAGGCTGAAAGAGAAATACTTGCATGGGGTCTGAATCTAGGTTGTTCTTCCTGCTCTAATCACTTCCTAGCGGTCTCAGTTTTCCTCATCTGTAAAATGAGCTGGAGAAGGAGATGGCAAACCATTCCATTATCTTTGCCAAGAAAAACCCAAAAGGGATCAAGAAGAGTCAGGCACGACTGAACAACAACAGTGTTCTTCTCAACTTAAAGCCCAATATCTGAATACAACACTGCTTCTTATTATTATTTCTTTGCTCACATTATTTCCCTATGTCTGTTAAATTCCTGCCCATCTTTTAAACCCCAATGGAAAAATGTCACCTCTGCTCTGGATCATTCCATGATTCCCTCTGGTCACCAATGAATGGCATTCTCCTGCTGCCACAATATCAATTTTATAATGCATTTATCATCTAATATTGCATAGTGTAGTTATGTATTTATTTCATCCTTCTAGGAGATTTTAAACTTATAAGAGGGCAAAGACTATCCTCACCTACATTTCCTGAGTGAATAAGACAGATCAGTTAATCTGTAAACTAATAAGTACACTGTACACGATAAATATGAAATTTGCTTACAATTATCCTTCTAGGTAACATTTTGAATTCTATGCAAAATATCTTCATTGTCCTCTTGACATAGCAGAGTTGCTTAACATAGATTTGACTTGAATTAATGCTGTACTTTTATGTGAAGAATCCAAGATTTAGCGCTATAGTCACCTTTCAGTTCACTAGTTCAACCCTATTTCAGAGATGAGGACACTACCTTCCAGAAAGATGCCAAAGGCTAATCAACTGGTAAGTTTCATACCTAATATTTGAACCCTTCTAACCTGAAACTTCTAACTTCAAATACAATGCTCTTCCCTACTAAATCACCTTGGTTTTTAATAAATAGAATGTTATAGGCCAAAAAGTTCAGTGTATCTAGAAGTCTCATCATCTTATATCTCAATATACAGTTTGGGGTCAGTTCTGCCCTCCTCCCTCTTGAGACCTGTCAGTTACTAATCCCTACTTTAAGAATTTTTTCCCCCTGGGTACATGATTTCAAGAAACCTTTTAATTCTTGATTAGGCTTTCAAAATATCTTGACATGAGGAAGAGTGTGTTGTGGTCATTATGCCTGAATGTTTTGGTCTTTAAAGTAGGCAGATCCCCTAAATACTAATTACACCTGGTGTTATTTTACAAATTAGTATTTGTGAATTAGCTTAGTTTTACTCAGTTTTCCAGAGCTTGTTCACATAGATGAATTGGTAAAAGTGAGCTCCTGAAGTTGAAAATGAGACCCCAAATTGTGGTTCCCTCACTAAGTACACATGTCACACTGGAAAACAACATAATTTGGAGGATTTGTTTGTCTAATATTAACTGTGCCTTTTTAATTACCAAATAGAAAACTGGATAAACAGGCTCTTCTTTTAGTTATCAGTATAAAGTGGTAGCACTTCCAAAGAGAAAAGGCCTACAAAACTGCATCTGTTTCTCCTTCAATTCAAAATAGATGAGGGTGGTAAGAAAAAGGAAGATAGTTTAAGGACCAAATCTCACCTAGCCTGGGGGAGGGGAAGGGAACATCAGGAACACTAACATTCTATAAGGCTTAATGAAAATGAAATCAAGACACAAGATAAAGGGAGAATTTATTATGCACATTGTGCTAGGAGGCCCAGAGGGAGACAAGAGTAAACAAGATCACCAGATGGAGCTTATATTATACTACTAGTAGAGGTGATGAGACCTATGTGCATAAATATAATGCGAAACATATTTTGAATAGTAAAGGAATATAGAACTGGGGGGTGGGGGGTGGATTCTGGCAGTACCAAAATCTACTGAGAATCACAACCTTTGGGAAAGCCCCTTAACCAAATTGAACACAGCAGTGATGAGGAGTCAGGTCACCTCGGTATTCAAGTTCTGTGGGTAGAATATTTTGATTTCCTGCTTTAACATAGTACAAGGCCTCAGACAAGGCATGATTTCCCTTTCGTGTGGGCAGCTCTTGGACTCCCCACAAAACTATTATGTTAGAGAGAGTGGCAAGAGTACTAGCAAAGGTAGTTGAACTAGAAATATGTTCGCCATGATGTCATCATCTGAGTAAAGAATTCATGCGCTGGTGGACTGAAAAAACATAAATGTAAACATAGCATTAGGGTCTGTTACTGACTTTTTATGTTTGACTTTTGGCAACCACCTATCCTGCTTCAGTTTCATCCTCTTATTTAAAAATGTCTCCTAACTGGTTACCAAAGAAAAGAGAAACAACCAAAATGATAAGTTATGCCAAATCAAGTATTGTAGCTTATGACCTGTCCAGCATTTATGCTGAGGCAGGAGATTTTAAAAAACAACTTTTAAGAATTTGAAAACTCGATAGCAGACACCATTCCAGCCCCCAACTTTTTAGCTTTTTTGTCTCAGCTCTCCCCATTTCCTCACAAGTATCTCCATCTTTGGCCCCAAATTACACTATCCTACTTGCACAAAACCATCTAAGTCTGCTGCTAATCCCGGAGGCTGCGGTTATGCCCCAAAGATCTTTCACTGTGGCAACTGAATTCCTCACTAAAATCTCTTCAAGAAATATGTCAACTTTGGCTTAAGAAATCGATTCCAAGACACCACAAAATCCTCTGGAACCCACCCAAAGTTACAGTCTCTCCCAGACCCAGTCTACACATTGGTGCAAGCTTCCTGACAAACGGGTAAGGCTGAGTCAAGTTGCCACGTTTAAGACTCGACCTATGTCAATAAAATAAATTATGAATCTACCTATACCATACATTCTAAAACAAAGCACTATATCAATAATCGGGGGAAGGAGGGTTCCCTTTTTATTCTCGGTTTGGAAAAAATTTTCCTCCTTTGGCTGACTGACATTTAGGAGATAAAGATGGGAGGGGCAGAAATGGAACCCAAGACTTAATATTTTGGGCGGTCCCGCGCTAACCATTTTTGTAGTTGGTTGAAAGCGGAAGGTATTTTTTCCAGTTAACACGGTCCAAACTACTAACCCACGCAGTTTCCAAGGCACATATAACAGCATGTGGTGCTGCGGGACGGAGAATGTGGGTGGGTGGTAGCCTAGCAAGGAATGCCCGCCGTCTGTGCGGCGTCTTTCCCCGCCAGCCCAGCAAGAGTCAGCTTGGGCTTCGGGACATTTCCCCCCTCCCCCCCAACCCTCGCGTTTCCCCCAAACCGTGGCGGGGCGAGGAGCGGGCTCCAAACACGTCAATCAAACTGAACCCTCCTGCCTCCCGCCAAGAAAGCAAATGAAAGCGAGAAATAAAAGAAAATAAGTAATTTCGGAATCCGTCCGCGCAGAGGCCAGCGGGCTTGGGCTCCTCAGCTAGTATGGGCGCAGCCCTCCCGGCCCCGGAGGCCCAAAGGGAAGACTGGTGGCGCCCGGGTCCCGGTCCTAACGCCGGCCGCGCGTCCTCGCGCTCCTCCCGGGCCCTCGCCCTCGCCCAGGCCAAAGCTGCGCCGCAAAGTTGTGCGAACGTCCCGTCCCGTCAGTCCCTCCCCTCCCCCCTTCTTTTGGCTGGAATCTACTCACCGGCCACCGCAGGACCTGGGGTTGCGGGGGGTGGGGGAGGCTCAGTGGACTTTTAAGGCAAAGCTGCACGTGGCGGAGTGGAAAAAGGGCGAAGGGGCGAAAAAGAAAATAAAGCCTCGGAAGCAGTGGCGAAGGCACCCTGGGCTCCAGCTGCTCCCCGAGCTCGGATCCTGCTCTGCCAGGGACTGCGCTGCAACAAAGGAC
Source organism: Gracilinanus agilis (assembly GCF_016433145.1). Taxonomy (NCBI): domain Eukaryota; kingdom Metazoa; phylum Chordata; class Mammalia; order Didelphimorphia; family Didelphidae; genus Gracilinanus; species Gracilinanus agilis. Next base: position 1,190 of record NW_025340527.1, on the reverse strand, counting down.
TTCCGCTGCCGCACAGCCGCGCCTGCTGTACCGCACTGAGCCGGCCCCGCTTACGCGGCGACTCAGGGTCTGCCCACCCGTTCGCTGGCGGCTGCGGCTGCGGCGGCGTCCGCCAGTTTTCCCCTCCCTCCCTTCCTCCCCTCCCGCCCACCTACTCCCTCTTCAGTCACTCGTTCGCTGGCTTCTAAGGGCACTCGCTGCTGCTTGTGGGGCTGCAACAAGTTTCTGCGTCGGGGCTGGCACTACTCGTACTGGGAGGGTTTCCACAAACTTCTAGAAGGGGTGGGAAGGATAACCCCTGGGATTCACCCTTGGAGTGTTTTTTGTTTTTGTTTTTGTTTTTTAAGGCTGCTTAGGGAAGTTAGGCTGGGGTTCCCAACGCCCTCGGGGTCTGGATGCTGCTTTTTCCCCCACCCCGGATCCCACACGTTAAAGATTTCTGAAGTGTGAGGCTCAATAGTAGGACTTTTCTCGGCATCTCCGATTCAATAGCGCTGGCGCTGCATAAGTATTTCTAATTCGGGTAACACTAAAAAGTCTGTGGGCTATGTCCCACAGTTGGAGCGGGGTCTTAAAGACACTAGTCCTAAATTCCAGTTCCTCTGACAATCCCCACCTCCTTTGGCTTCGACAGCCTATTGAACCGGGGCCACTCACCCTTTCATGCTCCACCCAGACCAACATTGCACTGGTAACGTGGTATAAAGGCTCAGAGTCTCTTAGTCAGGGACCCCACCCCCGAACCCCGGTTCTTATAATCAGGAGCCCTACATCACTGGTCTTCACCCACCGCTTTATTTACCTCCGCAGGGAAGCTCGTGCTTTTTATTACACTATTATAAATTAAAGTAATCGAAAAGGGCCACTAAGCTCGTTAGCATGTAACCCGCCAGCCCACAAATGCCCAAACCCGATTTCTACATTTTGGGACCTGCCAAAGCAAAGCAAAGCTGAACCTGGCCAGTCTGTCCACCTGCGCGCGTACCGTACGCACGCACGCCCTCATTTTCGAGTCCCTCATTTCCCCACTGCCACGAGCGTGATCACGTGGGCCTCCGACGGGAGGGGGTGGTGGAGTAGAGTGTGAAGCCGCGCGAGACCCGGGGCCGCTGGGTGAGCGCGCGAGCCGCTGCCAGGTCCCCAGCGAGGAGCCAGCAGCTCCCCCCACCCCCCGCCTCTCCCGCTCCTCC
>NW_025340526.1:0-1818 GCF_016433145.1 Gracilinanus agilis | reverse complement strand
GGTCTAAGAAGACATGGGGGGTGGGAAAAAGGGGGGGAATAGTAGGGCACATAAAGAAAAATCCGTAAATAAGAAAAATAAGATATTCTATTACACACAAAGATGGCATGGGAAGGGGAGGGGATAAATAATAACATAAGAAGGAGAGGAAGAGAGCATAATCAAACCTTACTCTCAGTATAATCAACCCAGAGAAGGAAGAGTAGCTTTTTTATCCATCCAGATAAAAAACTCTATCTAACCCTACTGAGAAAGTCAGAAGGGATAAACCAAAGGGAGCAGGGGAGTGGGGAGGCCAAAAAAGGGAGGGGAGAAGTAGGGGGAAGGAATTCATTTGGTCTTTAAGAAACAAAAAAAGGGGAACAACAAGGGAGGGGGAAGAAAGGGAAGTCAATCAAGGGAAGGGATAAGGGATACCGGCTCAAAGCAAGCCACTGGTGTAAAAGAAAATAGTGTAATAAGAAGGAGTGGGTCTAGGGGAGGATACAAAAATGTCAGTGAATACACAACTAACAATTGTAACTCTGAATGTGAGCAGGATGAACTCGCTCATAAAACGGAAACAAATAGCAGAGTGGATCAGAAACCAAAATCCTACCATAGGTTGTCTACAAGAAACACATATGAGGCAGGTAGACACACACAAGTTCAAGGTTAAGGGTATTAGCAAAATCTTTTGGGCATCAAATGAGAAAAAGAAGGCAGGAGTGGCTATCATGATCTCTGACAAAGCCAAAGTAAAAATAGATATGATTAAAAAAGACAGGGTAGGTCATTACATCCTGATTAAAGGCAGTATAAACAATGAGGAAATAACAATGCTCAATATATATGCACCAAGTGGTATAGCATCCAAATTCATAAAGGAGAAACTGGCAGAGCTCAAGAAGGAAATAGATAGTAAAACCATAATAGTGGGAAGTCTAAATATTCCTCTTTCAGATCTAGATAAATCAAACCAAAAAAATAAATAAGAAAGAGGTAAGAGAGGTGAATGAAGTCCTAGAAAAATGAGATTTAATTGATATGTGTAGTAAAATAAATAGGGACAAAAAGGAATACACCTTCTTTTCAGCTGCACATGGTACATTTCCAAAGATTGACCATATAATAGGGCATAGAATCATGGCAAACAAATGCAAAAGAGCAGATATGATAAATGTAACCTTCTCAGATCATAATGGGATAAAAATAATAATCAGTGAGGGCACCTGGACAGGCAAATCAAAAACCAATTGGAAATTAAACAATATGAATCTCCAAAACCAAATTGTCAAAGAAGAAATCATAGAAACAATCAATAATTTCATTGAAGCGAATGACAATGATGAGACATCCTACCAAACTCTGTGGGATGCAGCCAAGGCAGTACTAAGGGGGAAATTTATATCCTTGAGTACATATATTAACAAATTAAGGAGGGCAGAGATTAATGAATTGGGCATGCAACTCAAAAAACTAGAAAGCAAGCAAATTAAAAATCCCCAGATGAAAACTAAATTAGAAATACTAAAAATTAAGGGAGAAATTAATAAAATCAAAAGTAAAAGAACTATTGAATCAATGAATAAGACTAGAAGCTGGTATTTTAAAAAAACAGATAAAATAGACAAAGTACTAGTCAATCTAATAAGAAAAAGGAAAGAAGAAAACCAAATTGACAGTATTAGAGATGAAAAGGGAGACCTCACCTATAAGGAAGGGGAAATTAAGGCAATCATTAAGAACTATTTCACCCAATTATATGGCAACAAATATAACAATTTAGGAGATATGGATGAATATTTACAAAAATATAAATTGCCTATATTAACAGCA
>NW_025340525.1:0-1142 GCF_016433145.1 Gracilinanus agilis | reverse complement strand
TGAGGCCAGATTTGAACCTAGGACCTCTTGTCTCTAGGCCTGACTCTCAATCCACTGAGCTACCCAGCTGCCCCCTTTTGATATACTTTTTTTTTTTTAAACCCTTGTACTTCGGTGCATTGTCTCATAGGTGGAAGATTGGTAAGGGTGGGTAATGGGGGTCAAGTGACTTGCCCAGGGTCACACAGCTGGGAAGTGGCTGAGGCCGGGTTTGAACCTAGGATTGATATACTTTTGATAGAACTGTGAACTGATCTAATATTTTGGGGAGCAATTTGGAATTATTTGTATACTCTTAGACTAAGCAGTATCATTGCTAAGTTTTTTCCCCCAAAGAAAATCAAAGAAAAAGGAAAAAAATTTATATGTTCCAAAATATGTATAGTTCTCTTTGTGGTGGCAAAGAACTAGAAATTGAGGTAATGTTCACTATTCGAGGAATGGTTAAACAGATTTTATGGCGTACAATTATGACGGAATACTACTGAACCACAAGAAATGATAATTAGGTTCATTAAAAAAATAAACTTGGAAAGACCTACATGAAATAATGAAAAGTAAAATGAGTAGAGCCAAGAGAATATTATATAGAGCTATGGAATTAATGTTTGAAGAATAACTTTTAATGCCCACCTTCAGAGAAGAACTGATAAAAAGAAATACAGAAGATACAATTTTTATATCTTATTGTTTGGTCAAATGAGTCTTCTCTAGTGCAAGGAGGGGAAGGAAGGAGAGAGTTACCTGGGAATTTTAATATGACTAACAAACAAAATAAAAATAACTGTCTTCAATATCCATTTAGGTAGGAATAAGGTAATCTTTGCTTCTTAATAATATGGCCCATTGCTCTTTTTTCCTTTAGCTCATCAAGGATAACTTTCAGACAAAAATGTTTATGGGAAAACAACAAACATGCTCTTGCTCTCTCTCTCTCTCTCTCTCTCTCTCTCTCTCTCTCTCCCTTGACGCTGACATCTCTTTTTCCTGCATACTTTGGAATAGTTTGTGAATTTACCCATTCCCCATTGTACCTGGGCAGGCAGCTGCAGCAGGGAAACACAAACTGGTTACACAGGCTTGAGACAGAGACATTGAAGGGAAACAGGCTGAACCCTTCCAGGTAGGAAGGGCACTTCTAC
>NW_025340524.1:0-2508 GCF_016433145.1 Gracilinanus agilis | reverse complement strand
AAAGGGCAGTCCCTTGTTCTTGATTTGATACTTATTGTCACGTGTGATTAAATTATCTCCCCTCCTCTGTTATGATTAAAAATGATGATAGTCGAGATCAAAAGGGAGAATAGTATTTTAATAAAAGCCATGCTGATAGAGATAAACTGACCACGCATCTGTAAGAAAAAACCTATTCCAACCTCACCTCCTCCATTTACCTTCCTCTCTACTCCAGCTCAGGTAACTAAAAAGGAAGTTCCAAGTCACTTCCCCCTAATTTCAAACAGTCCCTCACCTTGAATACATCATCCATAACCGGAAACCCATTAGGGATCACGGGAAATGTAGTTCCAAGTATCCCAAGTGATTTTAAATGACACATAACCCCCCTGAGATCCATTGAAAAAGACTGGTCTTTTTCAGTGGATCTTAAACCAAAAGAAAAGAGGACAAAAGCTAGCCGTACTGACAAAAGCCAATTTTGGGGCAGTACCCCACTGGCATAAGAGTGTCCATTCAAAATAAATGCATTCAATTCGTTCAACCCCCATAGTTCAGATCAACTGTGCCCCAAAGTTCAAATTTAGGTCTTCATGATCCAGTGAAGGCTCTTCAGGCATGTTTTGGTGCCTCCACCAAACAGGTTCGTCATCTGGATTCTGGGGAAATGGCAAAATCCTTATCCTGAAATTACTCTCAAAGAACTTAAACTTTACATTATAGATTATAAAACATATATTTCCTTCTGAGAATTAACATTACCCCCCTGAGTTTACTTCGAAAGGAGTAAAAATTTACTTGCAATATAGATTATAGTTCAGACATTATGATTATAAAAACTTAACACACACACACCCCTGAGGAAAATTTTAAATGACACATAACTCCCCTGAAAAGGTCAGCCAAGGATGCATGGCTAAGTGAGTCACAGGGGTCAGTTTATCTCTATCAGCATGGCTTTTATTAAAATACTATTCTCCCTTTTGATCTTGGCCGTCATCATTTTTAATCATAACACCTCTATTGATGGAGGTGGGGATGATATCATCTCAATGACTAGGGTAAGTAGATTTTTGACTATGAATGGGCTAGAGGTAATTTCATTTACACAATCCCCCCTGATGATCATATTGGGTGCCTAGTCACCCCAAGTGATCATTTTACATAATCATCTTATATCCACAAAGGTCTTCTAACTAAAATAGTTAGAGGTAAGAGGGAAAATGGAAAAGAGAGAAGGCAAAGCCAATGTTTTGCTAAGTAAGCACATTGACAAGAAACCAATTGGGGGCAGTCCTCTATTGGTATAATATGTACAATTAAAGTAGCTGTTCAAAAATCCATCAGTCCAATCAGTTGTAACCAAAGTTCATTCTGGATCGCTTGATACAACAAAGCCATCAGTTCAATCAATTGCAACCCAAAGTTCATTCTGGATCTCTTGATTAAATGTAGATTCTTCAGGCATGTCTCTGCAAACAGTTCATTCTCTGGATTAAGGAATCAGCAAGTTTCTTTCTCTGAGAAATTTTCTCAAACAAAATCAAAAAAATTAAATCTTGGATATAATAAAAATACAATTAAATCTTGGATTTTATAAAAATATAATCCCCCATGACATGGGTATTTAAAAAGAAATACCCAGATCAGCTCAGATATATGGTTGAGTTATGGGGTTGTATGAGTAAATCCAAAAGGAAAAAAAACCCAAAAGTATAAAAAAATCAAATAGAAGAAAATTGAAACTTTGGAAAAGGAAAATATTAAAATCAGAATCAAAATATCAAAAGCTATGTATATGAAATTTTGAATAAACAAAATAAATTTATAAAAGTCCCTTGTATTAGGGTCCAATTAATATAATTTCCATCCTACTAGTCTGTAGGACATAATGCAGTAATACTGCACTCATCCATTTGCAGCCAAGACTACAGGAAGTTGCCATTCTATAAGAGAGAAATAAAGACCATATTTATATGCAAGGGAAATGTCTTTCATTCCTTTCATTCTCAGGAATATATGGGTGAGCCAGATGATAGCCAACCTGTGGTACCTGACTGGCAGTGTAGTTCGAAGAGTCCTAAGTCTTAATATATGTTAAGCATCGCAACTTCGATTCTTACACTGAGTTCGAGTCCTTAGCGTTAGTGTGGGAATACCTCAATCCCACCTGTATCTGTATGATCTCTTTGACCTAGTGCTCCTTGGCACTGTGCAGATGTTTTTCATCAATCCCATTGGGATTGGTTGGTCGGTCTCCATGACCTTGTGCTTTCTTAGCACTATTAATGGCTCTTGTGTTCCCTTCTCCTGGAATCAGACAGAATCATTAAGCACAGTCCCATAGTAATATATGGCAAGTTCCCAAAGCCTAAGGCCTTGTGAGTAAGCAGTAATATTACAGCAAATATATATATTAAATTATAGCACTGCAAAAATAGAAAAAAAAGTAAGTGAATATATGTACTTAAGTATAAGCAATGAGAAAAAGGAAAAAAATCAATTATTCTATTAAAAGATAATAGG
>NW_025340523.1:0-1425 GCF_016433145.1 Gracilinanus agilis | reverse complement strand
TCCCCCTTCTTCTTCTCCCACCCCTCTCTCCCTCTTTCTTCCTCTCCCTTTCTTTTCCTCTCTCCTGCCTTTATCTCCCCGCTTCCTCTCCCTCTCTCCCTCTGGCTCTCTCTCCCTCTTTTTCTCCCTTTCTCTTCCTTTCTCCCTCTCCTCTCTTTCTGTTTCTCTCTCTCTCTCATTCTCTCTTCATATACACACACACATACATATACATACACACAAAAATATATACAAATGCAGATATATTTATGTACACTCACAACAATATACATACATATATACACAGATATATACATATGTAGATAGATATATACATATGCATATATGTTGTTATACAGAGTGCCCCAAAAGATTTAGTGGAGTGTTAAGCTATTAGAGGATTAAAACTTAGGAACTAGCTTTAATAGTTTATTACTGAATTAGACACCCTCTAATAGTGGTACTAGGGGCATAGATACAGGCATTTTCTCTCTGCCAAAAGCAGGACAGCTGTCTAATTTTTGGCTAGCCTTCATTATAATTTCATTCCTCAAAAGTTGGAAAGAATAGTGAGAGAAATGAGTATTGACCTGACTTTTACCAATAAGGATGAATTCACTTAAATTCAACAAATTCAACATTTATGAAGTGCCTATGAGGGGCTAGACAAAGAAAGACAGAAACCGAACATTTGTTGACTTCAAGAAACTTCTGTCTGCTGGGGGAGTGAGGAGGCCTGCTTTGAACCTCTACTTTGCTATTCCCTCACAAGGGATAAATTACCTGAGCTCTTGGGTCTCCATTTTTTATAAAATGAGGGGATTGAACTTGAACATCTCTCAGGTTCGTTCCAGCTCCAGATCTATTAGCCTGTGAAAGTTGAAATTGTTATTAGTAACTAATCTGGAAAATATAAAAGTTGGGGTGGGGGGAGAACTAGAGACTAGCTATGTTAGGCAAGTTGTGATACCTATGCTAACGATACTCATTTAACTTCCATTAGACAGATATTGCTACATGAGGACTTATTGCCTCTATTGTCTAAGACCAAAACCCACGAGTGCACCCTCTACTTACAAATGAAGAGTAAAAAGATTCCTGATTTTGGTATAAAATAAATTAGCTTGTGAGAGGGTAAGAGCACTACAGTTTTAATGCTAGGAAGATGCTAAAAAAGTCTCATCTAGTCCAGTCTCCTGATTTTACAGAAGAGAAGAATAAGTTCTAAAAAGGTTAAGCAATCTGCCCAGAGCTCCTCAAATAGGGAGTGAGAGCCCTGAGAGTAAAACTTAGGTGTCTGACTCCAAGTTCAGACTCTCTTTCATTGTACCTCACCATGTCTAAAATATGCTCTCCCTTTCTTTTTCTTTCTCTTTCTCCCTTCCTTCCTTCTTTCTTTCTCTCTTCTTTCTTTTTCCTTCCTTCCTTCCTCCCTCCCTCCTTCCC
>NW_025340522.1:0-3818 GCF_016433145.1 Gracilinanus agilis | reverse complement strand
ATATGAATAGGCAATTTTCAGGTAAAGAAATCAAAAGTATCAATAAGTACATGAGAAAGTGCTCTAAATCTCTAATAATTAGAGAGATGCAAATCAAAACAACTCTGAGGTATCACCTCACACCTAGCATATTGGCTAAAATGAAAGAAAGGGAGAGTAATGAATGTTGGAGGGGATGTGGCAAAATTGGGACATTAATGCATTGCTGTTGTGAACTGATCCAACCATTCTGACTGGCAATATGGAACTATGCTTAAAGGGCTATAAAAGAATGCCTGCCCTTTGATCCAGCCATACCATTGTTGGGTTTATACCCCAAAGAGATCATAGATAAACAGACTTGTATGAAAATATTTATAGCTGCACTTTTTGTGGTGGCAAAAAACTGGAAAATGAGGGTATGTCCTTCAATTGGGGAATGGCTGAACAAATTTGTGGTATATGCTGGTGATGGAATACTATTGTGCTAAAAGGAATAATAAACTGGAGGAGTTCCATGTGAACTGGAAAGACCTCCAGGAACTGATGCAGAGTGAAAGGAGCAGAGCCAGAAGAACATTGTACACAGAGACTGATATACTATGGTAAAATCAAATGTAACGGACCTCTGTACCAGCAGCAATGCAATGACCCAGGACAATTCTGAGGGATTTATGCTAAAGAACACTACCCACATTCAGAGGAAGGACTGCAGGAGAGGAAACATTTAAGAAAAACAGCTGCTTGAACGCATGTTTTGGGGTGGACATGATTGAGGATGTAGACTGGAAACTACCACACCAATGCAATTACCAACAATTTGGGAATAGGTCTTGATCAAGAACACATGACAAAACCAGTGGAAATGTGTGTTGGCCATGGGTTGGGGGAATGTGGGGGGTGAAGGGGAAAGTGGGAGCATGAATCATGTAACCATGTTAAAAATGAATATTAATAAATGTTTAAAATTTAAAAAAATAATAGCATTCCTAAGGAAAAGGGAAGTCCTTTTAAATATAATACAGTATTGTATTTAAATAATATAAACAAATTATAAGTAAAACTTAGAAATATAATTTACAATAAACATAAAGTAAAAAAATATTCTTTCTAAACAGGTATAAGGCTAACTGTACTTTAGGGTAGTAGAGAGGACATTGGATAAGGAGTCAGTTAAGAACTGATTTCAAATCTTGCCTTGGACAATTACTAGCTGTGATTCTGGGCAAGTTAATAAACCTGTCTGAAGCTCAGCCTCCTTATCTGTAATATATAATGAAATATATATATATATGTATATATATATATGCAGCAAGAATAATAATACCTACTTAAGATTATCGGGAGGATCGAATGGTATAAATATATATAAAGCACTTTATGAAACTTTAAGTGCTACACAAAGGTTAACTATTATATTATTACTAATTGTATAGTGTTGTTGATTTTTTTTGAGGGTCTGTGTTTAGCATGGTGACCCAAATGTTCATTGGTTTTGCAACTTGCAATGCACCATGACATAGAATGAGCATGAAGTTTACAAAATGAGGAATCTGGCCTAAATTATTTCTAAGGTTTCTACAATTCTAGTCTTTGTGATCTGGGCATACTTAATGACTATCATATATTTTGTCTTCCTTTCTCTTCCACTGATGACAACTTTGTAGATAGTGCTTAGCACAAGGCCATGAATCCAGTGGGTCTTCTGAGGCTGTTAAGTGATGAAACAGTATGTATGCTACTGTAGGGTGATTTATCTTTCTACAATAGAACCTTTGATGATAGAGAAGAAAGGGATTGATACTCTGGGCACTGCCAGAGCTGTGTCTGTCTCTTGAGTCAAATCATTTTCCATGGTACCAGGAACAGCAATGGCAGGATTGCTCTGCCTATCTGTGGCTTAAGGACCCCACCCTGACTGTAGTCACCATCCAGGAAGAGGCAGTGATCATTGATTTATAGAGACAGAGAAACTGGGCAGGATCCCAGAAACCAAAACCAACCTGGATTTGAAGCATGTCTCCCTCCTTCTAGTATTTCCAGCGTGTTGGTCATCCAACCTTGTAGGCCTTTAGGGAGAGACAATACACACTACTGAGACATCTCAGCTCATTTTCAGATGGCTCTGAGTGGTACTAAGTTTTCTCTTATAATAAGTCAAATCTGCCTTTAGGATGGCATATGAACATAAATAAAGATGCACCAGTTCTGTATTGGCAGGATCATCAATTTAGGGACTGGAAGTAAGCTCAGAAAACTTGTAACAGTTCCAAAAATTGTACATTAGAGTCAAGAAATTTATAGGCATGCTAAAGGGGCTATCCATGGTGAGTAGCATGAAGTAGAGGATAGGGTGCCAAAGTCAGATTCAGAAAGCTCTGGGTTCAAAACTCTTTTTAGATACTTGCAACATGCAACTAGATAAATTACTTTCTATCCTCAGTCCTTAGAACAGTGCCTGTCACATAACAGATAACTGATAAATGCTTATTGACTGACTGGTGATGGCCTTTTTGTTTCTCACCTTCTTTTTCTGCAAAATGAAGAGGTTAAGTATGATTGATCACATAGTTCTATGAGTGTATGATTGGGGATGTTGACTTTGAATGATCACTCTAATGCAAATATTAAAGATATGGAAATGGGTTTTGAACAATGATACATGTAAAACCCAGTGGAATTGCTCATTAAATCTGGGAGGGTAAGGGAGGAGGGGAGAGAAAGAACATGAATTATGTAACCATGGAAAAATATTCTAAATTAATTAATCAATTAAAAATTTTAAAATAAAAAAAAATGAAGAAGTTAAACTCAGTGGCCTCTAATTCAAGAAATTATTATTTAAACGGGGACCTGCTAGGATGCTCTACTGTAGCTCATTACAGCTTATCTTCCCAAATTACCTTAGTTATATATTCTACATACATACATATATATATATGTTCATGTTACCTATAGTGATCATCTATAAGCTCCTTGAGGACAAGAGACTCCTTCACTTTTGCCTTTATGTTCTTGTTTCTGGCACAATAATTGGCACATATAAATGCTGGTTGACTGACTGTGATTCAATTTAGAGAGAGGACCAAGATTACAAAGTCCTAGGAATGATCTGGAGCACATACACTCATCATTATGGACATTGTTATGACAAAAAGAAAAAGGGAGGGAGGGAAACTCTACATAAAGACACTAATCACTTCCTTACCAGGAGAGACACATAATAATAATTAGAATAGCCAGCAATTACATATCACTTTAAGATTTGCAAAGCATTTTGCAAATATTATTTTATTTACCATGAAAGGTAGGTGCTATGATTAGCCCTACTTTACAGAAGAAGATACTGAGAATAAAAGAAGACTAACCAACTTGCCTAAGGTTGCATAGCTAGGAAATGTACAAGGCAGGATATCAACTCAAGTCTTCTTAACTCCATGTCCACTATTCTATCCAATGAACCATTTAACTGCCTTAACCTAAGCACAACCTACACAGGATTATCAATTTAGATGTAAAAAAGTACCTTAGAGAATACCTGGTCTCACCCTTTCACTTTACAGATGATGAAATTGAGTTTAGGGGAGAGGAGAAAGACAGACAGAAACGTAGAGATAGAAAGAGAAACAGAGATAGAGGGAAATAGAAAAAGAGAGAGAAAAAGAGAAGGGGGAGAGAGAGATGGAGACAGACAGACAGAGACATAAACAGACAGAGAAAAAGAGACAGAGAGACAGAGAAAGAGAGACAGAGAGAAAGAGAGACAGAGAGAGACAAGAAGATAGAGGGAGGGAGAAAGAGAGAAAGGAAGGGAGAGAGAGAGAGAGAGAGAGAGAGAG
>NW_025340521.1:0-11250 GCF_016433145.1 Gracilinanus agilis | reverse complement strand
CCCTTGGAAATATATAGTCAATTTTGATGGGTAGTTGATCCGTGGTTGCAGGCCCAGCTCTCTTGCCTTTCTGAATATTGTATTCCAAGCCTTACGGTCTTTTAGAGTGGAGGCTGCCAGATCCTGTGTGATCCTGATTGGTGCTCCTTGATATTTGAATTGTCTCTTTCTGGCTTCTTGTAAGATTTTTTCTTTTGCTTGAAAGCTTTTGAATTTGGCAATAATATTTCTAACCGATTTCTTCTCTGTGTCGAATGTGGTGGGTGTTCTATGAATCCTTTTGATGTCTATATTGCCCTCTTGTTGTAGGACTTCAGGGAAATTTTGCTGAATAATTTCTTTTAGTACGGAGTCCAGGTTTCTATTAATTTCTGGTTTTTCTGGAAGCCCAATTATTCTCAAATTGTCTCTTCTAGACCAGTTTTCTTGGTCTGTCACTCTCTCATTGAGATATTTCATGTTTCCTTCTATTTCTTCAGTCTTTTGACTTTGTTTTATTTGTTCTTGTTGTCTTGAGAGATCATTAGCTTCCAGTTGCTCAATTCTAGCCTTTAGGGATTGATTTTCGGCCCTAATCTTCTGGTTTTCGGCCATAATCTTCTGGTATTCGACCATAATCTTCTGGTATTCCTTTTCAATCTGGTCATTTCTGGTGTTCAATTTGCTCATCAGTTCATTTGGTTTCTGAGCCTCACTTTCCAGTTGCAAGATTCTACCTTTTAAAATGTTATTTTCTTGCCAGATCTCTTCCATTTTCCTCAAAATCTCAGTTTTGAACTCTTCCATAGCTTGTGAGGAGTTTTCCTTATTTGAGGAGGGTCCGGATGCTTGTTTGTTCTCCTCCTCTGTTTGCTCGGTTGTCTGGATTTTCTCTGTGTAAAAGCTGTCGAGTGTTAAAGACTTCGTTTTCTTGTTATTATTATTCTTTCTCTTCTGAACTTCCTGTGACTGAGTAGCCATCATTAGGCCAGCAGCTTCTCAGATTTATCCTCGCGCTCAGTGTCTGTTCCTGGTCTATTGGTTCCTTCGGTCTGAGTTCTGGTTTTTTCCAAGGTCAAGCCCCCTGGTGGACCCCCTTGCTTGATCCTCTGCAGGAGGTTCCTTTACAAGTCTCAGGGTGCTGCTTCCACAGTCGTATACCCGTCTGCACTGGTTCCCCACTCAGGTTTTCAGAGCTTTAGTTCCTGGCTGTGTCTGCCGCCACCCACGCCTGCGCCCAGCGTCCACTCTCTGCTCCCGCGCTCAGATTTCGCGTGCGTTTTTTTACTTAATGGGGTCCTAAGTCTTGCTGCTCTCAGGAACAGGTCCCGGAGCTGCTGATGACTCGATGAGTGCCCCAAACTTGCCCTATTTCTTTTTAGCTGGGTTCGGAGCTATAGATGAGTGTGGAGGGGGTGGGGGTGGGGCGGTTGCTCAGCCCGTGATTTAGTGAGAGCCCTTTATAGCCTGGAAATGTCTCGATCCCACGTACCTTCCACGCTGTGCCCTGTTGTGGGGTTCCTCCGTTCGTCTGGACTTGTTTTTATGTCCCCTTGAGGAGTTTTGTGTGTTTCGGTCAGGAGAGGTTAAGAGCTGCTTCTTACTCTGCCGCCATCTTAACCCGGAAGTCCCTCTGTGGATTCTTTTGATTTCTATTTTACCATCTTGTTCAAGAATATCAGGGCAATTTTCTCTGATAATTTCTTGTAATATATAGGCTTTTTTTTTATCATAGTTTTCATGTAAGCCAATAATTCTTAACTTACCTCTCCTAGATCTGTTTTCCAGGTCAGTTGCTTATTTTTTAAATTAATTTATTTAGAATATTTTTCCATGGTTACATGATTCAAGATTTTTCCCATCCTCTCACTCCCCCCTCCCTGAACTGCCAGCAATTCCACTGGCTTACACATGTATCATTGTTCAAAATATATTTTCATATTATTCATATTTACAATAGAGTGCTCTTTTAGCACCCAAACCACAATCATATCCCCATTGAACCACTTGATCACTTTTATGTTTTTCTTCTGTGTTTCTACTCTCACAGTTATTTCTCTAGATGTTGATAGCGTTCTTTCTCATAAGTTTCTCTTCTTCAATATTGTCCTGGATCACTGCATTGCTACTAGTAGAAAAGACCATTACAATTTATTATGCTACAGTGTTTCAGTTTCTGAGTACAATGTTCTCTTTTTTCTGCTCATTTCACTCTGCATCAATTCCTGGAGGTCTTTCCAGTTCACATAGAAATCCTTCAATTCATCATTCCTTCAGCACAATAGAATTTTATCACCAACAGATACCACAATTTGTTCAGCCATTCCCAAAATTGATGGACATCCCCTCATTTTTCAATTTTTCTGCCACCACAAAGAGAGCAGCTATAAATATTTTTGTACAAGTATTTTTTCTTATTATCTCTTTTGGATACAAACCCAGAAGTGATATGGCTGGATCAAAGGGTATGCATTCTTTTAAAGCCATTTAGGAATAATTCCAAATTGCTCTCCGGAATGGTTGGACCAATTAACAACTCCATCAGCAGTGTATTAGTATCCCAATGTTGCTATATCCCCTTCAACATTTATCACTTTCCATTGCTGCCATATTGACCAATCTGCTAGGTATAAGGTGGTACCTCAGAGTTGTTTTTATTTACATTCCTTTAAACAAGAAAGATTTAGAACACTTTTTCATGTGCTTATTGATAGTTTTGATTTCTTCATCTGAGAAATGCCTATTCATATCCCTTCAAGTCAGTTGTTTCTTTAATAAGATATTTCACACATTCTTCTGTTTGTTCATTCTTTTGATTTTGTTTTATTTTTTCTTGCTGTCTCAAGAAGTCATTAACTTCTAGTTACCCAGTTCTAATTATTAAGAAATTATTTTCTTCCGTGAGCTTTTGACCCTCTTTTTTTCCATTTAGTCAATTCTTCTTTTTAGCTTCTATTTTCTTCTTACATTGCTTTAATTTCTCTTTTACATTTTTCCTCTGCCTCTCTTAATTTATTTTTCATATCTTTTTAAAGTTCTTCGATATCCTGAGATCAATTCATTTTTTTTTTTATTTTTTGCATGTAGCTACTTTGCTTTCACTGTTCCCTTCTGAGTCTGTGCTTTGCTCTCCTTTTTCTCCACAATAATTTTCTATGGTGAGGTTTGTTCTCATTTTTGTTTTTTAAAGTTGGCTCATTTTCCTTGCCTTTTTTTCTTAACTTTTATTTTTGTCTTAAATATGGACTCTGTTCTCAGAGTAACAAGGGCATTCTCTTATTTTTCCTTGTTGCTACTCTTAGCTCTATTTCTGGGTTTATGCCAGTTTCAGTTCTTCCATAGTGTTATTGATGTCCTGTGGGCTGGGACCTCTGAAGGTCACCTCCTTTTGCTTCATTCCCTGGGACTACTGAAGGCTTGCAGAGTTCAGAGTACTGTGGGCTCCCCTGTTCTTGGACTTAGCATCTAGCATCAGGCTTGGGCAGGGATTTTGGCTCTTACTCTGGGCTTCACCAGGTCAAACACACCGAGAACTGCTTAATCCTAAGACTTATACATTTATCACAAATATTATGAATCAGAATGCATAACTGGGTTGGTGCAATTTATTTGGTATTTAAGGATTACTTTCTATAAGTTCACCATTCTTCAGAAACTTAACTAGGTAGAGGCAAACTGTGCTTTGTTATAGATGACTCAATTTGAGGGCAATATGAACATTTATGTTGTTTTCTTTCCTAGAACCTTTGCCAGATAAAATTATATGATTCAATGAAATGCCCTGTTGGTTCAGTGGAAATGCTGATATTACCAAAGGACATTGGGATTGTATGGAGGGGAGGTATCAGATTGATGAGGTGTGTTCTGGTGACTCCCACCTTATTGGAATATGTGGGCCAAAGCTACTCACTCCCCCCTCCTACTAGGAAGACCTTTGAGGGTATAATTTGTGAAGGGGATCCCCAAAATGGAAGGGTTATTGAGGAGATGATAAAGGACTGGTTAGGAATTCTTCGAGACCTAAATGGCCTTTTTCCAGTACCCAGAGCCACTACTGATGTGAGCTAAAAGCCCCCCCTCCTCCAGTCCCTCCAAATGGTTCTCCCTCCAAGCTAGAAGAAAATGTTCTTTCCCTTCAGCCACCCAATATACCACCTACTCCCAAGTCACTTTTCCAAACTCTGACTAAAGTAACTAAACAGGGATTTATTTGAGGTTAGAGGAATTCAAGGATTAAGAGAAGGATTGTGGGGGTTCAGGATAGTGGGTAAAGGATCAGCTTCTCTATCAAAATGAGTTTTTCTCTCTGTGACGAGCAGTCCTGGGTTTGTTCCATAGCTCTTGCTCAGTAACTGTCTCAAGTTCCAGTAACTCCTAAACTATAAACTAATTAACTAAATTGAGGGAATAATAGGGTTGTGGATCAAGCAAATTTAGAAGGGCTCTCAGAGCCTAATCCCCCTTGGAATCCAGGCTCTTTGGCCAAATGGAATAACTCCTATGTTTATTTTCTTCTCAGATGGCAAATGATGTTGGTAGATCAATTGAGATGATTGGCTAGTTATAGTAGTTGTGATACTCAAGGAAATATCTATTTTTGGGGTTCAGGAGCACCAGGTTCTCAGAGGAACACCACCACCCACCTCCCTCTCTGACCCAACCAAGGTTCAGTGAGTAGTGTGGCAGGTGGGATCACTTCCACAGAATTCCCCTCTTCACTCCGGCCCCTCCCCAACAGTCATTTCCTCAAGATTCTTCTGGGCTTGTTCTGAATTCCACCTCAGAGGTGCATGCCTTGCTTGGTTTTCTTTGTTCAAGTTCAATCAGTCTGTTAAAGGATTGAGTGGTAAATCCAACATTTTCTCATTCATCCCTCTTTCTTTCTCCTACATGAATTCTTCCAACAAAATTGATGACCTGAGCCATATAAATGCTCTCCACCATTGACACTATAGTTCAACACATACCTTTTTCACAACAAAAGAGGAAAGGGAATAAGCATTTAACAAACTTCTGCTATCTTTCATGAAGTATGCTAAGCATTTTAAAAAGGAATGACAAATTACTAGCAAATTCACGCCTCAACCATGTTTATGTGTTGGGAGCAAGGGAAGAACAGAAGAGAAGATCATCCTTTTTGAAGAACTGATTTGAGAGTAAATGTTACACTCTTGGCCCAGGCATGGGGTATGCTATCCCCAGGAGCTAAATATTGCTAGATCTGACTATACCAGTTATGCTTGCTGTTCTCATAGGAAAGTCTACAGCTTCTAATGAGGCTGGAGATAGTGGGGAGGATTGGGATAGCACACAACATAATCTGAGTGGTATGCGTTTCAGTTACACTTTGAGGGCTACATTTAATTTTCTTAAAACTCAGCCCAATTTTTTCCGGATTATACTGATTTGAATGACAACTTAAATCCATGGTAATTACTGGTTGAGCTTATACTAACTTGCCTAGACTGAAATCATAACTTTCCAACTGAAAGTCATTCAATTTATTGGTAATTTATCCCTCATTGCTAATAACGACTTCTATGTACCTTCTTGAAAATATACTTTACTCAGATTGACCCAAAGAGCCACAAACATTATACTGTTCGTGTATGTTCAAAAGTTTCCTTTCAAAGCTATATTTAACCAAGATGTTGAATAGCTATCTTTCAAGGAACCGGTATAGTAGTTGCTATCTTGACAGCATTATTGTATTCCTAGAAATGGAACATATACATATAAATGCCAAATGTGCATTTCTCTACCCCTTAAAATCTGACTTAAACTAAGAAAAAAAGAGAACCTAATATTAAGACTTTCATTTCCCTTTTCTTGACAGGCTTCCTGTCTTCCTTGCTATAGCTAACAATATGTCTACAAAAAGAGAGAGAGAGAGAGAGAGAGAGAGAGAGAGAGAGAGAGAGAGAGAGAGAGAGAGCGCACAAGAGGAAAAAAAAAAACTTGACTTTGAATTTCTAGGATTTTTTTCAATTTAAGCATTCCCTTAAGTAGCTTCCTGAAATAGAAACTGCTTTGGGCTTAATAACTTGTTTCTCATTCCCTTACAATTAGAATACTTCGAACGGGATTGTACTGCATCCCTTAAAATGGCAAACGGCATTTCTCTGGGCTGGTATTGCTACATTTTATTTTTATTAACCATGCATTTCTGTAATCATGCCTCTCTTTCAGCAAATCCACATGCATTTTGGCCTGGTTAAAGAACCAAAAAACATTCCTGGCAGCCCTAATTTTAAAGCAATATAATTGATTTTTTAAAGGATAAAGATGCCTTTTTAATGCAAACCAGCCTACTTCCACACATGCAGATATTAAGATCAACTCTCCCTTGGACAGATTAAACCCCTGAAAGCCTTCATTGAGTTGGACATTTTGCTGCTACAGTGATTGTTTCTCATACATATGCTTATAAAATGAGATGCACATAAATAAAGGATTTAACACTCCCACTTCAGACACAGGTGCATGTGTATAGATGGCATGCCTTCTCAAATGAAGGTTTATCACTTTCCTGCCATTAGCTAACTTCACATCCTTGAATAAGCTTTGATTTAAATGGTGGTCCAATATTTAAACAGAGAGAGCAGGCTTAACATTTTAGACACTACAGGCTCTCTGACATTCCCTTCTGGTCCCATCTCCAAAGTCTCTATGCTTCCTTTAATTGAGAACAAGAAAACGTTAGTCTGGTGGCTCAAGCAATTCAACAGATGAAATGAGACAGAAGTTGTCTCTGCAGGTGGTTTAACAGCTGCTGCCAAATACCTCCCCACCTTCATGTCTTAGAGCAAGCTTTATAGCAGATAAGTTGAATAATTTCCAGTGTCATAAAACGCTGAGAGCAGCAGGAAAGATGTTCTCTGTTTCTCATGAAATATGTAGGGATGACCCAGGGTTCACGACCTCCAGTTTGCTAACAGACAATCCTGGAGATCCTCTTGGAACAATAAAGTTTCATCTCGATAAGTTTTATTTAAGCTTGCTCTTTCCCTCTCTCTTTTTTTTAAATCCTAAATTCTAAATTGGTAAAAAGATTAACCCCCTTGCTTTAATTACCTATAATTTTACTATCAAGACAGCCCATCAACGTACTCTCCAAACAGAGGCATGATTGAAAATGAGAGACAAGTGTCTTACTTGCTGCAAAACCAATTTGAGTATTACATTTAAATCACCCTGTTTTGCTTTGCCTGGATCTTCTTCATTTGCATCTTGTGTACATACTACTCCCCAAATGTTATGTCTTTCCTTCCTACATTTCTGTGACATTATCTTTAATGATGGTGCTGGAATGCATCTCTAGAACTGGGCTCGCAATCAGTATGATTTTCAAGTATTGAATTTAAACTCTTTGAAATATACAAATGTCATAGAAGTTGTTGATTTAGAAGGCTAAAAATATATAGTTTAAAAGAAAAGAAATCAAGCTTCTGTAATGCAAACAGCCCTAAAGGAAAGCCTCCAAATTATATAGCTAAGGTAATGTGAATGACTTTGGAAGTCTAAAGAATACCAGAAAGGTTTTACATCTCACTTATTTAATAATGATATGTAACAATAACAAATTGCTGATGTTTACATAACACTGAGATTTACAAGGGCCTTTACATAAATCTCATTTGAAACAGGAGATAGTTGGCATTATTATACATATTATATTATATAAGGAATTTTTAATTTACATATAATATAATTATTTAAGGATCAGAAAACTATACACCAGAAACATTAAGTGAGTTTCCTCTAGTTGCAGAGCTAGTAAAGTTTTTGAAGCTGGACTTTAATCAATTCTTTCCATCTCCAAGTCTGGCACTAGTCAAGATGAATCAGTTTAGCTGGTATAACATCAAGATCTCAATTGAGTCACAATAGAGCTATTTTGGGTGTCAATTCCAAGGCCTGACATTGGAAAACTCATCAAAGTAGGGTCCTTTCTGAAGTTTATAACTTGCTTCCGTCTACAATAGTCATTTTAGGCACTAATCAGTAATTGTTGAATTGACTGAATGACTGATTACCTGATTTCTTAAAGGTAGTATAGTTATAATTATACATACTCAAGCCTCCACATCACAAACACTTTGAAAAAAGAATTTCTTTAAGTGCTGGATATGATGAACACTAAATAATGCCATAAAGGATAAGTATATTATATTTTAACAGATTTTTTTGCATATAGTAATTATCCTCAAGTCACTTATGTGTGTACAGACAAATCATCACCACATTACAGCTAAGATCAGAATAAAATATAAAACAAACAGAAATAATGACGAAAATATATGGCATCCAGTAGAGATAGCTCAAGAAAGCATGCTTCCACTCTGATTTCCTTTACTTTGCCATCTTCCAGAAACATGAAGTTGTCACCCTTCTAGACACCTGATCACCATGGTGTGCCACCTCTCACTTCCTCCACAACAATTTTAAGGTAGCAAAAAAAGAAGTAATAACTCCTATTTTATGGCTTTTCCACTTATGAAGCAGTTTATTCACATTAACCCTGTGAACTTGGAATTATAAATGATTATTATCTTCGTTTTATATGTAAAGGGAGATTGACCAATAGAAACTCCATCCACAGAGCTCAGTACACACTGTCTGATGCCAAGCCACATAAGGAGAGCTGATGAACTTGCTTCTGGAAACATATGATAATGTGTAATGGAAGAACACACTCTCCTCTTCAGGGAATATGCAGATTATTTGCGGTGGGAAAACCATTTAGTGAAGAAACAGACTTGATGACTGCCTTACCAGAAACTAGAACACATACTAAAGTTTTCCTGTGAATGTAGCTTGGACTATCTTTCTTCTCCGGGCTTGAGTAATGAAGGAAACTCCTGCGGATTAGGGTGGCCCGTTGGGGCCTCCCTTGACCGGAACTCTGTTGAAGGCTTGAATACATAATGCCCCTAGTTGATGAGAGAGTTGAGAGAATCTTGGAAATAGAGTTGACTAGGCAACAACCTTATGAACTTTGAACATTTGGGAAAGAGACCAGAGTTTAGGAGCTGAAATCCATGGCAGTAATTTAGTCCTGAGGAGTGACTGCGACTCAGTCCAACAATAGATAGACCCCACAGATGAGATAACAGGTCCTACAAGGGGGAAATATTGTCCATAGGTTGTGCTAAATTTAGAAATTAATTTGGTGAATGTAAATGGGTAAATGCAGCATGGTTTGAACCAACTATCCCTAAGAACCAAAGTATTATGAAGGAGAGAATGCCTTAATTTTCTCTTATCTATCTTCTTATTAATATCCTTTTAAAACAGTAAATTGGTAGGGATGGGATAGCTAGATGGCTCAGTGGATAGACTCCAGGCACAGAGATAGGAGGTCCTAGGTTCAAATCTTGTATGGTACTTCCTAGCTCTGTTGAGTTGACCCCTGAGTCACTTAACTGACATTGCCTAACCCTTACTGCTCTCTATCTTGTGACCAATAGACAGTATTGATCTTAAGATGAAAGGTAAAGGTTTAAAACTAAAGGTAAGCTAGTGCTACTTGGTTAAAGGATTCAGGGATACAAATAAATTGCTTTCAGTTATATAAGGAGATATTAACTATAACTGGTAATTTATGTTGTGAAGAATACCCTAGAAAAAGGCTTTGATCCAATATCATTAAAAGAATACCAGTCCATCAGCAGTACCCCTAGAAACCTGAAAAACATACGTCAGCAGGATAGTGACTCTGGGGACCTGACTTATCAGGGCAAGGAACAGTTGGCTTAAAGGACTTCCAGAGCTTATAAATAAACCATTTAAGATAAGAAAACTGATCCTCAGTGACATTAAAATGATTTGCTTTGCTTTATAATTATAGGGCCAGAAAGTGTCAGTCAGAACTCAAACCAAAATGTCTTTTAGAAATGAATGAAGGATTTGGGGATGGGGTTGGGGGTTGGAGAAAGGAGGGAAATGATAGAATTTGAAAGTAAAGATGATAAATTGAAGTATATTTCTTTGAGTCCTTTGATTTCTGTTATCTACTTTCTTTTCCATATTTTTGGTCCTGCACTAGAAAACAATAAGCTTTCTAAGAAGTCAAAAACTACCTTTAATGTAGATTGAAATAAAAAAAAATCTTTTAATAAAAGAATGGAGAGTCTCTCTTAGCAACTCTCCAATCTAGCTCCTACCTGAAAAGATTCATCACTCTAACATATCTAAGAAATGACCACTCAGTGTCTATTTGAAGATCTTCACTGAGGAAAAACATAACATATCCTGAGGACTCCCCAACCAATTCATTGTTGAACTGTCCTAAATCTTAGGAAGGTTTTTTTTATTGTCATTCATATGGTGTTTGTTTTTAATTGATTTAATAATATTTAATAATAACTTTCTGACAATGCTTATTTTACCCCTATCCCTTTAGACCTCCAAACATCCCTCCAAAGAGTTGATGTCTTTTTCTATTAAAAAATATTTTAAAATTTCATTAACTGGTAACCTAGAGTGTAGAGATAGGCATTTTTCAAGTACTCTTGCTTTCTTTCTCTGAGCATGTCCAGCTAGCAGAAACATAAGCAATCTGTTAGCACTAAATTAATATTACTTTTCATAACAATTGTGCTTCTCAGCCTTTCACTCTTGGAAGAGGTGGCAGTAAAGGAGATGACAACATCAAGACAAAGATGGAGGCCATACTTCTCCCTCCTTACCTCTAGTTCTTAAACTTTACCCTTTTTAGCCCCTTTTTGTCTCCCTCCCACAAATTTGGTCAGAAAGAGATTCAGTTTCACTTTCTAATATAGATCTTTCAAGAAAATCTCATCATTGTGAAAGAAGCAAAACAAGGAGAACATTGTACACAGAGACTGACGCATTATGGCACAATCAGATGTAATAGACTTTTCTACTGGCAGCAATGCAATGATCCATGACAATTCTGAGGGACTTCTGAGAAAGAACGCTATCTACATCCAGAGAAAGAACTTTGGGAGCAGAAACGCATAATTAAAACATATGATTGATCACGTTTTGATGGGTATATGACTGGGGATATTGACGTTAAATGATCACTCTATTTATTATAAATATTAAACATTTAGAAATAGATTTTGAAAAATGATACATGTAAAACACAGTGGAATTGCTCATTGACTATGGGAGGGGTGATGGTTGGAGGGTAGGGAAAGAAAATGAATCATTTTACCATGGAAAAATATTCTAAAAAATGTATATATACATACATATAAATATAAATATTTTAGAATATATATATATATATATATATATATA
>NW_025340520.1:0-1120 GCF_016433145.1 Gracilinanus agilis | reverse complement strand
TCTCTCTCTCTCTCTCTCTCTCTGTCTCTGTCTGTCTGTCTGTCTGTCTGTCTCTCTCTCTGAAGTAGAATCAATACTTGGCAATAGTTTGAAGATGGGGAGTAAGAGATAGTGAGGAATTGAGGATGGCACCTTGATTAAGAGTCTGAAAGATGGCGGTACCCTCAACAGTATTAGGAAAATTAGGAAGCAAGGAGAGTTTGGGAAAAAAGACAATGAATTTAATTTTGGACATGTTGACTTTATGATGTTTATGAGACATTCAATTCAAGAAGTCCAACATGCAGTTGTAGATGTGAACTTGGAAGTTAGATGAGAGGTAAGGCCAGATAAAAGGATCTGAAAATTATCTGAATAGAAAAGATCATTGAATCCATAAGAGTTAATGACGCCTAGAGCAGGTGTTGGCAACCTTTTTGGCTGTGAGAGCCATAAACGCCACATTTTTTAAAATACAATTTCGCGAGAGCCGTACAGTGCTCACAGTGCCGCTCCTGTAACAGTGCCTGAAAAAAAATGGACTTTATGGCTCCTGCAGAAAGAGCCATATCTGGCCCTCAAAAGAGCCAGAAATGGCTTGAGAGCCATACGTTGCTGACTCCTGGCCTAGAGAAATGGCACAGAAGGAGAAGAGATGAGGAGAGGAGAGGAGAGAAATGGAGATGAGGAAGAAAAGAGAGGAGAGGGGAGGAGAAAGCCTAGGTCTTGCCCCTAGGGATACCCATTGTCATCAGGCTCAATCTGGACAACGATCCAGTAAATCCAACTAAGAAGGAATGGCTAGATAGGTAGAAGAGAGAGCAGTGACACAAAAACCTAGAGAAGAGAGGAATAAGTTAGAGAGGGTAACCATTACTGAAGCAGAGAGGTACCTTGAGGGAGAAACAGGAGGCAGCATGTTCCAAGCATATTGAATCACTTCCATTGCTTTGAGCACTATCTGTCCTTAGATTCGTATGAGAGAACTCGAGGCCCAAATCCAAGAACGTTGTGGATAGCGATGCCCCTCAAAACACCAGGCCTGATTTCAGCTCAGGTCCCATGAAAGGCATTTTGGAGAGGGAGCTCACTTTCTCATCAACAGAAGCAGAAACTGCTTATGAACTCCAGGTGTGGCTGC
>NW_025340519.1:0-4185 GCF_016433145.1 Gracilinanus agilis | reverse complement strand
TATAGAGGAGGAAACTGAGATGTAGAGTTCAGTTTTTCATTGGAAAACAAAACTAAGACCTGGATCCTGGTGTCCAATTTGAGTGATATAACCGTTAGCCCCCCTGCTTAAAAGTAGAGGTCCAACATATGACAAGCATTACCATATAGCCTCATTGATCATATAGCATCTTTCTTGATGAGAACCTTAATATTTCAAGAATTAGTGGTTTCCTCCATTTGGGTGAAATAGAAAACAGTTGGCCACTTCAACTCTATACCATCTTCTACTCTTGAATACCTGGCCTCCTTGTTCTACCCCCTGTGCTTCTCTTGCCAAACTTCAGCCCTGGTTCAGTCCCTACCCCAATAGTTCTCATGAGCCACTGAATAAAGCTGGAGGCAGTCTTGCAGCCATGCTACCAGGGTACATTAAAAATTCAATTTATTCAAACTAACCAAGGCCCTCACTGCAGTGAAGCCCACTGACAACATCCCTCACATCTGATTCCCCTTCTCAGCAAATTCATTGAAAGTCAGGTTTTATAAGGCTTTAAAGGCTAAATGGAGGCACTTGTATTATATTTATCCTAAAAGGAATAGGAAGCCACTAAAGTTAATTCGGGAGATGGTGGGATGGACTGAGGTGATGAGAGACGCAAGGTAGGGAGGCCAATGAGGAATATATTGAATATATTTTGAAATAATATTGAAATAATCTCTGTGATAGATGATGAGGGTTTGTTTTATTAGAGAGAAGGAGTCCTCCACATTTCAGCGCTGCATCACCAATTACTGAATGGACATTTCAAACTGTATGTTCTGGCGATCTCTTAAACTCAGTATTTCCCAAACTCAACTCATTCTCTTTCTCACCAAGCCCATCCCTCTTCCAAACATCCCTATTTCAGTTAGGGATACCAATATCCCTCCAGGTCCCCAGGCTCATAATCTCAGCATTATACTGGTCTCCTAACTCTCCCTCATCCCACATAAACACAATCAATTGATAATCTTACCTTTTCTATCATCCCAACCTACTGTAATTTTCTTTAAGTACAGAGTTAACTATGTGATCCTTTTACCCAATTAACTTCTGTGGCTTCCTTTTCCTTTTAGAATGAATACAAGTGCCTCCATTTAGCCCTATATGATTTGATTTTTTATTCTAGCCTTGTTGGACAGTACTCACCCACCCCCAACTCTTTCACTCTGTAATCCAACCAAATTGGCCTTCTCTCTATTCCTAATGCATAACACTAAACTCCTGTAAGAAGGAATCCTTTACCCCCATACTACCAGTTTCACTCTAGATAGCTTCAATGGACAGCTAGGTGGTGCAATGGATAGAGCGTCAGGTCTAGAATCAAGAAGACTCAATTTTTTGAGTTCAAGTCTGCCTCAGACATTTACCAGCAGTGTGACCTTAAGCAAGTCACTTAACCCTCTTTGCCTCAGTTCACTCATCTGTCATAAGCTGGAGAAGGAAATGGCAAACTACTCTAGTATCTCTGCCAAGAAAACCCCAAATAGCTTTTAAACTACTATTTTCTTGCCAGATCTTTTCCATCTTTCTCATAATCTCAGATTTGAACTCTTCAAGACCTTGTGACCCATTTTCATTTTTGGAGGGAAGGTTTGGATATGGTTACTTGTTTGTTCTCCTCTGCTGTTTGCTCTGTTGTCTGGATTTTTTTTCTGTGTAAAAGTTGTCCTGTGTTAAAGGTTTCTTCTTGATCTTTCTCTTCTGGGGTTCCTAAGTCTGGCTTGCCATTGTTAGCCCAGCACCCTCTCAGTTTTATCCTCACGCCCAGGGTCTGTCTGCACTCTTTAAGCTCCTGAGGTCTCAGGTCTAGTTGTTCTCAGGGTCAATCCTCCTGGTGGTCCCCTTGCTTGTTCTTCTATCTGAAGCTCCTTTAACAGTCTCAGGGTGCTGCTTCCACAGTCATGCACCCCTCTGCACTGGGTCCACCTCAAGATCCACACCTGCGCTCAGGATGTATGGTCGCGCCTGTTCTCAGGGTCTGTGTTCAAAGTCCGCGCGCTCTTTAGCCTCTTGGGGTATTAAGTCTTGCTGCTCTCAGGAACATGCCCTGGTGATGCCAGGTAGCTGCCAAGGATTTAACGGGTGCCCCAAACTTGCTCTAAGTCTTTTGCCCTGGCTTTGGCACTGTAGGTGGTGTGTGTGTTGGGGAGGGGGTTAGTGTTTTAGTGAGAGCTGTTTCACCCCCTTATAGCATGGAAATACCCTGATTCCACGTACCTTCAATGCTGCGCCCTGTTGTGGGGTCCCTTCATTCGTCGTGATTTGTTTTTATGTCTTCTTGAGGAGTCCTGTATGTTTCGGTTAGGAGAGGTTAAGCTGCTGCTTTTTACTCTGCCGCCATCTTAACCTGGAACCCAATACACAGTATTGATTCTAAGATGAAAGGTAAGGGTTTTAAAAAAAAGAAGTCAGATATTCTTCATTGTGTTAGGCTGAGTGAACTTCCTCCTAGTGGCAGGATTCTACCCTTTTCAAAGCTCTGTTCAGCTGGTCTCAGTTTTGGGGCAGAATTTTCTGTCTATGGAGGTGAAGTCCTTAGTTGACTTTAGGCAGTGAGGATCTGACTACAGCTGAAGTGGGGAGGTAACTAGTGGAATCAAGTAAGAAAGCAGCTGAAAGTGTCCATTTCCCAGGAAGGAGATGGAGAGGTTTTATACAAGTTAAGGGCTTTGTTGCCAGCAGATGTCCATAATGAAGGTTGGAATGCAGACCAAGAAGGCAGAGGACAGTGACTTTCCCTTCACTGGTTAGTTTTTATTGTGGTTCAATTTCATTTATGTTTGGAAGATCTTATGAGCATCTGATCATTTTATTATAGCATTACAGAATCTTGAAGTTGGGGTTCATAGCTCTAGCATCCACACACCTTGTGTGGTGAGATTTTTTTAGATAGAGTTTTGAGGGCACAGGATTTTTGTCAAGACTTAAACAAGCATCATAAGGGATTTTATGATCCTAAATCATATAGTTTTCTAGGATTATGGACGTCAAATCTTCATCAGTCAAAAGAATGGATTTAATCTTACCCTGAGCTTTCTACCTGGCTTTTGTTGGCTTCTCTTCATTAAGTCTGGAGGATTAATGAACTCAGCTTTGGCCATAGACTACAAGAGCAGATAATTTGTGTTTGTCTTCAGGAGACTTCTTAGATACTGTATGTTTGGAATTTGGGAGATGCCATTTAAAAGTATGTTACAAATTTCCTATGGACACGTGGGGACTATCAGATTACATTTCCCATGATTCCAATGGGTTTCCGGTCTTTGGGCATGGGGATGTCAAACGTCCCCACGCATAGGGCAGGTTAAATTCAGAGGAGGGCCTAGAGAAAGTCTCTTGGGTTTCCTGGTTAGCTGGCTGGTGTAAGAGAGAAAGAGGATGGGTACCAGTGGTAAATTTAAAGATAGTCAAGCGTGGTCATAGATATTTCACCAATAAGGCCATGACTATTAAAATATTAATTTCTCTTATTCTATATATCTTTATCATTTTTAATCGTAACAATACCATTCCTTATTAGATGGGAGGAGAGAGGGACAAGTTAGCATTAAGTAGCTGAAGTTCAGTAGAAGGAAGCAGAGAGCAATTCAATGCACCCAGCAGAAAACAGAATGGACACACTATCTGGCACAAAAGAAAAGACATATTCAACAGAGACTATGTGCCTATTAGAGGGCAGGGAGGTGATCCATAATGGTGGACCCCAATGACCTTGCCAGAGGATACTTGTAGCTGGCTACATAGGTCCCTGGCATGGACTACGTTGTGCATATTTCTTCACCAAACATTGCCCATACGTGTATCTCCCGTACATATGTGAGGGGATTTGTGTGCTCTTTCTTTAGGGGGCCAAGATTTACAATACCCTCATGGTGCCTAAAGCTCAAGGTCTTCCTTTGGAATAGATCCACTAATTCTTTCTCATCCTCTGGGTACAGGTATTGTGTGTGACTAGGTCCTTCTTGGAGAGCTCTTAGTCTAGTCCTTTCTGGCCAGCCATGGTTGGTCTTTTCCCATCACCTATCCCAAGCCAGGGCCACTTCTAGCAGTGCTGGTTCACTTACAAAATATGGGAGATGAGACCCTTTAGTAGCTCCTTCTTTGGCCTTTCCAGTTTCCTAGGTCTTCCCTTACACCAGTCAGATGAGATAATATTTGTAG
>NW_025340518.1:0-2652 GCF_016433145.1 Gracilinanus agilis | reverse complement strand
ACCCCCCCCCCCACATTTCCCCCACCCATGGCCGATGCACATTTCCACTGGTTTTAACACGTGTCATTGATCAAGACCTATTTCCAAATTGTTGATAGTTGCATTGGTGTGGTTGTTTCGAGTCTACATCCCCAATCATGTCCACCTCAACCCATGCTGAAGTATACTTTTTAAAAAACATATTTTATTCTTATTCTGAATTTAATAAATACAGATAAAATTAGCACATCCCTATACACAGAAAATAAAAAGATTATATATAAAACTATTGAGCTTTCTTATAGATAGCTTGCTCTCCTTTTAAAGAGTATTATTAATTCAACCTGTAGCTTTCAAAACTGTTCAGTTTGTGTTACAGAAGTATCATTTAGATCTCTAGGAATCATCAGATTTATCATGTAAATACAGTAGAACCCATCTACGTCACTTTTAATTGCATTCCCAAAATTCCTAATTCTTATGAACCTTACTCCTTTCTAATGATTTTCCAATGTCTGTTATAGTATTTAGTAAATCCCAGTTAATTCTCTGACAAATTTTAAATACTAAAGACAAGCATTAACCAGAAGAACCCTGTCTTTTAGATGTCTCTATTACATGTTAGCTCTAATTTCTTAAAATTATACTATCCAATTCAAGGAGGAGCTCTTCTCCTAATGTTATATGCCTCATACTCTAGGCATCATTCCCAAATAAATACTAATAGGACTTCTATATATTTTCCAAAATTATAGTAAAAGAAATTCATAAAGGGGGCAGCTGGGTAGCTCAGTGGAGTGAGAGTCAGGCCTAGAGACAGGAGGTCCTAGGTTCAAACCCGGCCTCAGCCACTTCCCAGCTGTGTGACCCTGGGTAAGTCACTTGACCCCCATTGCCCACCCTTACCAATCTTCCACCTATGAGACAATACACCGAAGTACAAGGGTTTAAAAAAAAAAAGAAAAGAAATTCATAAACATCTAGTCAACATAAGAAAATTTTATGAACTACAGTCATCAAAAACTAATTATACTCAGAAAAAGAAATTGAACAAACCAATTCTACCAAACATTTGAAGAACAATTAAATCTAATACTACACAAAGTATTTGGAAAATATGTTAAGAAAGAATTCTTCCAAATTCCTTTCATGACACAAATATGATGCTGATTCCTAAACCCAGAAGAACAAAAATAGAGAAGGAAAACTACAGATTAATCTCTCAAATGAATATTTATTTAAAAATTTTAAATAAAATACTAGCAAGGAGATTATAGAAATATAGCACAGCAATCACACACCATGGCCAGGTAATTTTATGCTAGGAATTCAGGGATGGTTCAATATTAGAAGAACTATCAGAATAAATGACAATCTCAATAAAAAAAAATATGATTATCTCAATAGATGCGGAAAAAGCTTTTGACAAAATAAAACACACGCCTTATTAGAAATGTTAGAAAATACTGGAATAAATGGAGCTTTCCTTAAAGTAATAAATGGCATCTTTCTAAAAGAATCAGCAAATATTATTTATAATGAGGATAAGATCAGGGGTAAAGTAAGGATGCCCATTATCACTACTACTATTTAATATTTTACTAGAAATGCTCCCTATAGCAACAAGAGAGGGAAAATAAATTGAAAGAATTAGAATAGGCAATGAGAAAACAAAACTATCACTCTTTGTAGATGATTTGATGATATATATAAAGAACCCCAGAGAACCAACCAAACAACTAATAGAAAAAATAACTTTAGCAAAGTTGCAGGATATAAAATAAACCCACATAAATCATCAATATTTTTATTCACAACCAACAAAGTCCAACAGCAAGAGATAGAAAGAGAGATTCCATTTAAAATAGCTGAAGACAATACAAAATACCTGGAAATATACTTGCCAAGACAAGCATTGGAATTATATGAACTCAATTATATAACACTTTCTATGCAAATAAAATCAGACCTAAGCAATTGGAAAAACATTAATTTCTCACAAGTAGGCCAAGCCAATATACTAAAAATGACAATTCTACTTAAATAATTTACCTTGTCAGTGCCATACCAATTAAGCTACCAAAAATTTATTTCATAGAGCTAGAAAAAATAATGACAAAATTCATCTGGAAGAACAAAAATTCAAGAATATCAAGGAAATTAATAGGAAAATATGAAGGAAGGGGACCTAGCCATACTAGATTTCAAACTGTATTATAAAATAGTAATCATCAAAACAATCTGGTACTGGCTAAGAAATAGAGTAGTGGATGAATGGAACAGGTTAGGCAATCAACTCACAATAGTAACCTAGTGTTTGATAAATCCAAAGATCTAGTTAAAGCAAAGAATTAATAATTTGGCAAAAACTGCTAGGAAAACTGGAAAACAGTATGGTAGGAATTAGGCATAGATCAATATCTTACACCATATACCAAGATGAAGTCAAAATGGACACTTGCTCTAGAAATAAAGAATGAGGGGGCAGTTGGGTAGTTCAGTGAATTAAGAGCCAGACCTAGAGACAGGAAGTCCTAGGTTCAAATCTGACCTCAGACACTTCCCAGCTGTGTGACCCTGGGCAAGTCACTTAACCCCCATTGCCTAGCCCTTATCACTCTTCTGCCTTGGAGCCAATACACAGTATTGACTCCAAGACCGAAGGTAAGGGTT
>NW_025340517.1:0-1576 GCF_016433145.1 Gracilinanus agilis | reverse complement strand
TATAAAATATATTCTAAAATTTATATTATTATTAAAACATTATAAATATTATAAAAGGTTTCTGTTTCTATTTCTAATTCTGTCTCTGACACATTCGGATGGAGTAACCATAGTTAAGGTATCTTAATCTAGCAGTGTCCCAGGCGATTCCTTAAGTTTAAGAGTTGCAGAAAAGGTATGTATATGCATTGATAGAGGAAATTCCCTCACGTGGAGTCTTCTAGGCCAATGATCTTACACTTGTCAGCTTTCCACCACACACACACACACAAAATGTTGAGTATTTGGTAAATGGTCAATGGATATGAACAGGCCATTTTTAGAGGAAGAAATCAAAGATATCTATAGTCACATGAAAAATGCTCTAAATCACTCTTGATTAGATAAATGCATATCAAAACAACTCTGAGACACCACTTCATACCTATCAGATTGGCTAGTATAACAGAAAAGGAAAATAATAGACGTTTGAGGGGATGTGAGAAAATTGAGAAATTAATGCACTGTTGATGGAATTGTGAACTGATCCAACCATTCTGGAGAACAATTTGGGACTATGCCGAAAGGACTTTGGAATTGTGCATGCCCTTTGATTCAGATATACTACTACTAGATCTGTATGCCAAAGAGATTTTTTTCAAAGGGAACCAAACCCTAACATCTCTTTGGCCCTATCAGAAAAGAGTATATTTGTACAAAAATATCCAAAAGAGCTCTTTTGGTGGTGCAAAGAATTGGAAAATGAGGAATGGCTGAACAGGTTGTGACATATGACAGTAATGGAATGATATTTGTGCTTTAAGAAATAAGGAGGATGATTACAGAAAAAATTGGAAAGCCCTATATGAACTGATACTGAGTGAAGGGAGAAGAACCAGGAGAATATTGTACACAATAACAGCAATTTTTTATAATGAATAATTGTGAATGACTTAATTTTTTCTAGCAATACAATAATCTAAGAAAAATCCCAAGAACTCATCATGAAAATAGAGAGCCACCTCCAGAAAAAGAACTAATGGAGGGACAACTGAGTGGCTCAGTGGATTGATGGCCAGGTCCAGAGATAGGAAGTCCTGGGTTCAAATCTGGCTTCAGACACTTCCTAGCCATGTGACCCTGGGCAAGTCACTTAACCCCCATTGCATAGCCATTACCACTCTTCCTCCTTAGAACCAATACCTTGATCTAAGATAGAAGGTAAGGGTTTCTAAAAAAAGGAACTAATGGAGATACTGCATCATCTTTCTTTCACTTTTTTTGTTCTCCCACAGAATGACCAATATGGAAAAATATTTTATATTATTGTACATAAGTAATCTATATAGGATTGCTTGCTATCTTAGGGAGAGGAATGGGAGAAAGAGAGTGGGGGGGGAAATTGGCTCAAATATTTTAAATGAAGGCTAAAAATTGTTTCACATGCAATTAAGGGGAAAATAAAATATGATTTTTATTTTTTAAAACCTCTAAAAACATAGAGTACTATATTAGGTCATTTGGAGAAGATTGATAGAGGAGGGGTTTGGAAATAATTAATTAATAATTATCCATCCCCATACAGAACATACAGTCT
>NW_025340516.1:0-2491 GCF_016433145.1 Gracilinanus agilis | reverse complement strand
AAAGAAAGAAAGGAACATTTTGAAAAGAAAATCATTCTATATTTTTTTTCACTTTACTAGCTTATTTGGTTCCTTCTCAAAGGAAGATAAAATAACATTGTCAAAAGACAGTTTAAAAGTTAAGTATGATTTTCAGTGTGTTATCCAGAAGAATTTGATTACTTAATAGGTCATGGGAAAAATGGAAATGTCCTGATTTTCTCCCATCCAGTTATGATGGAATTACCCTTTATATATTCCAAACAACTTGTGATTGACTATTAGACAGGGATGAATACTGGTCTCAGAACCAGGATATCTGAATCCTAGACTGGCACTAACTGCCTCACAGGTTTAGTGAGAAGAATGCACTTTTCAAACTTTAAAATACAGTGTAAGTTTGAATTGTTATCTTTGTTGTGATCTTTCAAAATACTTCTTTACACATTTGAAGAACTCTGTTAATTATGTTTTCTCTAGTAATTGTGTTCAGCACAGATATAGTATAACATGGCATAGAACAACAGGTGATGGTATAGTATCATATGGTATGGTATGGCATGGCACAAGGCATGATGATATGGCATATTATAGTGCCGTGATGGTGAACCTATGGCACACATGCCAGAAAGGGCACCAGAGTTCATTACTAAAAAAGCAGAGGGACTACCTTCTCCCTTTCCACTGTGCCTGAGGACATTTTTTACTTAACTTGCCCCTCTACCCAACAGACCAGTAGAAATATTTACTCCCTCCCCTGGCTGGGATAAGGTGGACGCATCACAGGTGGCAGAGCTGGAGGGCAGTGGAACACTTGAGCCACTCCCCTCCCTAACCCTAACCCTAAACTCTAATCTGAACCCTAAATTCTAACCCTAACCCAAAATTCATTTTTGACCCTAAACATAACCCTAAATTCATTTTTTTAATTTTTTATTTTTAGAAAAATTTTCCATGGTTACATAATTCATGTTTTTACTTTACCCTTCACCCCCCTCAAACCCACCCCAACCCCTGTAGCTAACTCGCATTTCCACTGGTTTTAACATTTGTGGTCAGTCAAGACTTATTTACGTATTATTGATAGTTACATTGGTGTGGTCTTTTCAGGTCTACATCCCCAATCATGTCCTCATCAACCCAGGTGTTCAAGCAGTTGTTTTTCTTCTGTGTTTCTACTTCTGTAGTTCTTCCTCTGAATGTGGGTAGCGTTCTTTTCCATAAATCCCTCAGAATTGTCTTGGGACATTGCATTGCTGCTAGTACAGACATCCATTACATTCGATTTTACCATAGTGTATCAGTCTCGGTGTACAATGTTCTTCTGGCTCTGCTCCTTTCACTCTGCATCAATTCCTGGAGGTGTTTCCAGTTCACATGGAATTCCTCCAGTTTATTATTCCTTTGAGCACAATAGTATTCCAGCACCAACATATACCACAATTTGTTCAGCCATTCCCCAATTGAAGGGCATACCCTTGCTTTCCAGTTTTTTGCCACCACAAAGAATGCAGCTATAAATATTTTTGTGCAAATCTATTTATCTATGATCTCTTTGGGGTACAATCCCAGCAATGGTATGGCTGGATCAAAGGGCAAGCATTCTTTTATCACTCTTTGGGCATAGTTCCAAATTGCCATCCAGAATGGTTGGATCAGTTCACAACTCCACCAGCAGTGCATTAACGTCCCAATTTTGCCACATCCCCTCCAACATTCATTACTCTCCCCTGCTATCATTTTAGCCAATCTACTAGGTGTGAGGTGGTACCTCAGAGTTGTTTTGATTTGCATTTCTCTAATTATTAGAGATTTAGAACACTTTCTCATGTGCTTATTGATACTTTTATTTCTTTATATGAAAATTGCCTATTCATGTCCCTTGCCCATTTATCAATTGGGGAATGGCTTGATTTTTTATACAATTGATTTAGCTCCTTGTATATTTGAGTAATTAGACCTCTGTCAGAATTTTTTGTTATAAAGATTTTTTTCCCAGTTTGTTGTTTCCCTTCTGATTTTGGTTGCATTGTTTTTCTTTGTACAAAAACTTTTTAATTTAATATAATCAAAATTATTTATTTTAAATTTTTTAATTTTTTCTAATTCTTGCTTGGTTTTAAAATCTCTCCTTTCCCAGAGATCTGACAAGTATACTATTCTGTGTTCACCTAATTTACTTACAGTTTCCTTCTTTATATGTAAGTCTTTTACCCATTCTGAATTTATCTTCTGACCCTAACCATAACGCTCAGAACATTTTTTCATTTCACCTGCCCTCTGCCCAGCAACCCAATGAGAACATTTTCTCCCTCCCCTATCTGGAGTTAAGTGGGATGGGATAGTGACTAGGAATTTGTTACAGGGGCACATAATTGAAATTTAATAAAATTGATTGATTCCAACTCTGAAATTCTGATACTCTTAAGGAAAAAAATAGCTAATAATCATAGCTAACATTTCTATAGCACTTTTAAGGTTCGCAAATATATATACATACATACATATATAT
>NW_025340515.1:0-1496 GCF_016433145.1 Gracilinanus agilis | reverse complement strand
TCACACTTTGCAGATGATATGATGGTATACTTAGAGAACCCTAAGGAATCAACTCAAAATTACTTCAAAGAATAACTTTAATAAAATTTCAAGATATAAAATAAATCTACATAAATCATCGGTATGTCTATATGTTAACAAAAAAAAGGTTCAGTATCAAGAAACATAAGGAGAAGTTACATTTATTTTTTTAACATTTATTAATATTTATCTTTTAGAAAAGTTAACATGGTTCAATGATTTATGCTCTTATGTTCCCCTTCATCCCCGGCCTGTCCCCCCTCCCATGGCAGATGTGTATTTCTACTGGTTTTAACATGTGTCATTGATCAAGACCTATTTCCAAATTGTTGATAGTTGCATTGGTGTGGTAGTTTCGAGACTACATCCCCCATCATTGTCCACCTCAACCCATGTGTTCAAGTAGTTGCTTTTCTTCTGTGTTTCCACTCCTGCAGTTCTTCCTCTGAATGTGAGTAGCATTCTTTTCCATAAATCCCTCAGAACTGTGCTGGGTCATTGCATTGCTGCTAGTGCAGAAGTCCATTACATTCGATTTTACCATAGTGGATCAGTCTCTGTGTACAAGGCTCTTCTAGCTCTGCTCCTTTCGCTCTGCCTCAATTCCTGGAGGGCTTTCCAGTTCACATGGAATGCCTCCAGTTTCTAATTCCTTTGAGCACAATAGTATTCCATCACCGGCATTTACCACAATTTGTTCAGCCATTCCCCAGTTGAAGGACATACCCTTATTTTCCAGTTTTTTCCACTACAAAAAGCGGGGCTATGAATATTTTCATACAAAGAAGTTACATTTCAAATCGCACTCGACAATATAAAAGAGCTAAGAATCTATTTACCAAAACAAACCCAGGAAGTATATGAACACAATTACAAAACAATTTTCACACAAAGTGTGCAGGTGGAAAATTTGTCACACCTGAACTTCATTCTCAGCATCCATACATCACTTAAAAGGATGCTGGGAATGAAGTTCAGTTGTGGGAAATTTCCCACCTGCACATTACCCAGATAGAAACGACTGGAAAAATATTTATTGTTCATGGGTAGGTCCAACTGATATGATAAAAATTACAGTTCTACCTCAATTTATTTACTTATTCAGTGTAATACGAATCAAACTACCAAGTAATTATTGAACTAGACAATGACAGGAATCAAGGAAGGTGATAAATTGTGTAGAGTATATGGCAAAATTAGGACACTAATGCATTAGTGTTGGAGCTGTGAACTGATCCAACCATTTAGAGGGAAATTTGGAACTATCCCCAAAGGGCTATACAATTGTGCATGGTCTTTCATCCTGGAATACTTCTATTGTGTCGGTATCACAAAGAGATAATAAAAAAGGAGAAAGGACCTACTTGGACAAAAATGTTTATAACAGCTCTTTGCGTGGTGGCAAAGAATTGGAAACTGAGGGGATGCCCACTAATTGGGGGATGGCTGAACTGTGGTATATGCTTGTGATGGAT
>NW_025340514.1:0-1449 GCF_016433145.1 Gracilinanus agilis | reverse complement strand
ATCGCTATCTCCCCTTTCTTGCTGGATTCGATTCACATGGGACTTTCTAATCATGGCTGGATGTCAGCTTGAGATATCATTGCTTTTATGCTGTGTCCTCCATAACGCTGAAGAGACAATCTTGTAGCCGTTCCCAAAAGATCCATCCCCGCTCTTCCTAAGAAGCTCTGTAATTGAAAATCCATGGGCACATTCCATCTGAGATACACGGCACACAAAATACCAGATATTGAGTAAACAACACATGGAGCTCTATTAACCCACTTGGACTGCTTTCCCTTTGGATCCAACTTCGTCGAGGAATCGCAATTACCACTTTGGAATTCACTCATAAGCTTTGTAGACGTTGAAACAACATGCTTGTGAATCTTCCATTTCGTTTCGAGAGGTAATCCTTCGCTCTTTTTGATTATCTTTCCTCTTCGACTTAGAAAACTCAATGCCATTCTGTTGAAACCTTAATTCAGATCAGATTTCAGTCCTATTATTCAGATCATCGTTGAATACATTCTGCCTCCAATTGGAAGGATGCTTTGCGTTCTTTGTATACACTGCTCCCTCTTCATTGATTTCGGTGTGCACCTGTGTGCTTGAGTGAAAATGACACCCCAAAACATGGTGCTGTAACCTGAAACCTTTAATAACAAGAAAACATGAGCAAGGACGTACTCCACAGGACAGAAAAGGAGGCTTCTATCGGTGAAAGCAAATCAATCGCAGGTGCATGTGCGCTCCATTGATTTCAGTTCCAACAAATCCAGGCTGCTATCAGATCTTTGCAATGGACTCTTTCTAAAGACCCGAGTGGTGATCACTAGATTTCATTTTCCTCAATCATCATTGTCTTCGAAGTTTCCTTTTTCTGCTTCCGATTTCATGGTGCTCTATCCAATGGGGAATGCATCTCGTAAAAATCATTCTATTCTGGCCTCTTTTGGGAATTCAGCAGTGGCCTCCTTCATGGTCAGAACTTTTGTGATGCTCTGACACCATTATCGCTTTCTCCCCTTTCTTGCTGGATTCGATTCACATGGGACTTCCATTCGTTGCCGGATGTCAGCTTGAGAAATCATTGCTTTTATGCTGTGTCCTCCATAATGCTGAAGAGACAATCTTGTAGCCATTCCCAAAAGATTCATCCCCGCTCTTCCTAAGTAGCTCTTGAATTGAAAATCAATGGGCACATTCCATCTCAGATACACGGCACACAAAATACCAGATATTGAGTACACAACATATGGAGCTCTATTAACCCACTTGGACTGCTTTCCCTTTGGATCCAACTTCGTCGAGGAATCGCAATTACAACTTTGGAATTCACTCATAAGCTTTGTAGATGTTGAAACAACATGCTTGTGAATCTTCCTTTTCGTTTCGAGAGGTAATCCTTCCCTCCTCTTGACTATCTTTTCTCTTTGACTTAGAAAACTCAATGCCATTCTGTTGAAA
>NW_025340513.1:0-3066 GCF_016433145.1 Gracilinanus agilis | reverse complement strand
GAGAGAGAGAGAGAGAGAGAGAGAGAGAGAGAGAGAGAGAGAGAGATTGAGAGACAGAGAGAGAGACAGAGAGAGAGACAGAGAGAGAGACAGAGAGAGAGCGCTGTTTGGAGAATTTAAAAAACGAGACATTATATAAAACAAAGGCAAGTCATCAACGCAATAAGGAAAATTTCCAGGAAATTAGTTAGGTATATAGGACCAAAGAATAGTCATTCCTATTGAGAAGACAAAATGTTTGGAAAGACTCTAAAGGAGGAGAAAGCCTGAACAACAGCTGTCTCCTCCCAAATTTTGCCTCAAAGTGCCATCTACTGGTAGAGGGGGATTCTTAATCCTTTTTTTGTGTCATGCATGGGCCCCTTTGGCCTGAAACCTATTTGACCTCTCCTCAGAATAATACCTTTAAAGGCATAAAACAAAACACATAATATTACAAAGGAAACCAACTGTCCTGAAATATAGTTATTAAAAAATATATTTTTAAGCAAGTTCACGAACCCCCAGTTAAGACCTCTTGGTTGAGAGGTAATTCAATTTATGAGGAACTTGCATTTGGATTGTAAAAAAATCCAAACAGTATCAGAGTTGGCTCTTCATCTCAAGTCTCAACTTACTGGATCAAGGATAATGTCTAGCAGCCCTTTAAGAGGGTCAAATCCTCTTCCCAAATCTCTCGAGATGTTGTAGAGATGTTCTTGTCCAGGTGCAAAGTTGGATTTAATTGCCTTCTCTAAGATAGCCTCGACATCTGTCTCCCTCATTTTCCTCAACTTTTAAATGGGTATAACAATAGCACCTATCTCCCAGAAATTTTGTGAGGATGAAAAGCGAAAATAATTGTTTTTTTTTTTAAAAAAGCACTCTTACCAAAGGGCTTTAAATGACTGCCTGCCCTTTGATCCAGCCATACCACTGCTGGGTTTGTACCCCAAAGAGATAATAAGGAAAAAGAATTGTACAAAAATATTTATAGCTGGGCTCTTTGTGGTGGCAAAAAATTGGAAAATGAGCAGGTGTCTGTCGATTGGGGAATGGCTGAACAAATTATGGCATCTGTTAGTGATGGAATACTATTGTGCTCAAAGGAATAAAGAACTGGAGGAATTCCATGTGAACTGGAACGACCTCCAGGAACTGATGCAGAGTGAAAGGAACAGAACCAGGAGAACCTTATACACAGAGATAGATACACTGTGGGTATAATAGAATGTAATGGACTTCTGTACTAGCAGCAATGCAATGATCCAGGACAATTCTGAGGGACTTATGAGAAAGAACGCTATCCACAACCAGAGAAAGACATTTCTTTGATCACATGGTTCGATGCAGATATGATTGGGGATGTAGACTCTAAATGATCACTCTATTGCAAATATTAATAATATGGAAATAAGTCTTGATCAATGATACTTGTAAACTCCAGCCGAATTGCTCATTGGTTATGGGGTGGGGGAAGGAAGGGAAAGAACATGAATCCAAGAAAGTTTTTAATTAACTAGCTTGGGCTGAGTAGAGGGAAAAGTATTAGAGAAGGACATAGAAAGAGGGATCAGCTGGGAAGCCAGTAATACATCTCAGAATTGGGAATCAGGACTGCCACCCTCAGTTAGACTTAGAGAAGGAACACACTTGATCCTTAGGTGAACAATGGACCAGAGTTACCCACCACTATCCTACCTATGAGACCAGAGGAAGAGGTTGTCATTGATGTAACATCCTACCTTTCTTAGAATTCCTCCTTCTCGAGGTTCCGGGTTAAGATGGCGGCAGAGTAAGAAGCAGCTCTTAACCTCTCCTGACCGAAACACACAAAACTCCTCAAGGGGACATAAAAACAAGTCCAGACGAACGGAGGAACCCCACAACAGGGCACAGCATGGAAGGTACGTGGAATCGAGACATTTCCAGGCTAAAAAGGGCTCTCCTTAAATCGCGAGCTGAGCAACCGCCCCACCCCCACCCCATCCACACTCACCTATAGCTCCGAACCCAGCTAAAAAGAAATAGAGCAAGTTTGGGGCACCCATCGAGTCATCAGCAGCTCCGGGACCTGTTCCTGAGAGCAGCAAGACTTAGGACCCCATTAAGTCAAGAACGCACGCGAAATCTGAGCGCGGGAGCAGAGAGCGGACGCTGGGCGCAGAGTGCCCGCTGAGCAGAGGCGTGGGTGCCGGCTGAGCAGAGGCTTGGGGGGAGGCAAACACAGCCAGGAACTAAAGCCTAAGTGGGGAACCAGTGCAGACGGGTATACGACTGTGGAAGTAGCTCCCTGAGACTTGTAAAGAAACCTCCTGCAGAGGATCAAACAAGGGAATCCACCAGGGGGCTTGACCTTGGA
The DNA here is from genome assembly GCF_016433145.1 of Gracilinanus agilis. Lineage (NCBI taxonomy): Eukaryota > Metazoa > Chordata > Mammalia > Didelphimorphia > Didelphidae > Gracilinanus > Gracilinanus agilis. Next base: position 725 of record NW_025340513.1, on the reverse strand, counting down.
AAAAACTAGAACTCAGTCCTCAGGAGCCAATAGATCTCAAACAGACACTGAGAGCGAGGATAAACCTGAGAAGCTGCTGGGCTAATGATGGCTAACCAGTTACAGGAAATTCAGAAGAGAAAGAATAATAACAAAAAAAAAGAAGTCTTTAACACTCGACAGCTTCTACACAGAGAAAATCCAGACAACCGAGCAAACAGAGGAGGAGAACAAACAAGCATCCAGACCCTCCCCAAATAAGGAAAACTCCTCACAAGCTATGGAAGAGTTCAAATCTGAGATTTTGAGGAAAATGGAAGAGATCTGGCAAGAAAATAACAGCTTAAAAGGTAGAATCTTGCAGCTGGAAAGCGAGGCTCAGAAACCAAATGAACTGATAAGCAAATTGAACACAAGAAATGACCAGATTGAAAAGGAATACCAGAAGATTATGGCCGAAAACAAGAAGATTATGGCCGAAAACCAAAAGATTATGGCCAATTACCAGAAGATTATGGCCGAAAAACAAAAGATTATAGCCGAAAATCAATCCCTAAAGGCTAGAATTGAGCAAGTAGAAACTAATGATCTCTCAAGACAACAAGAACAAATAAAACAAAGCCAAAAGACTGAAAAAATAGAAGGAAACATGAAATATCTCAATGAGAGAGTGACAGACCAAGAAAACCGGTCTAGAAGAGACAATTTGAGAATAATTGGTCTTCCAGAAAAACCAGAAATTAATA
>NW_025340512.1:0-2908 GCF_016433145.1 Gracilinanus agilis | reverse complement strand
TATATATATATATATATAATTAACAAAACAATAAATCAAGCCCTGATTTGTTGTGCTTTCTTACTTCTGAATTATAAATTTCAATTTTGAAAATTTAATATTTATCTTTGAGAACTGGTTTGAGCTGGTGCCAGCACATCATTGTCCTTGTTCCAACTTTGTGATATAATAAATTTTGTGTGTGTGTGTGTGTACCCCTATCAATATGGGTAATCTTATCAGTTATTTTGCTTTCCTGTTTGATTGAATGTTTTTGACTTTAATTAACGCATCCTTTTATTGTAAGTAAAATAGAATATTTCATCGTGACTTCATAAATTATGGTTTTGAGTTGCTGCTAAGGTATCTTGAACCTTAGCTAACTTTCTGGACAAGTATATCCAACCCTCAAAATAATGGATCCTTTAGTGTAATATCATGGAGAAAAATGAGTAGTTTTTGACACTCAGGAAATTAATTGTTTTGGACTCACTTCTGTTGATATAACAGATTGGCAGAAAGACAATGAAGATCTTTTTTGGAGTGGGCAGCTAGCTGGATCAGTGAATTGAAAACCAGGCCCACAGAGTTCAGATCTAGCTTCAGATACTTATTAGCTGTGTGACCCTGGGCAAGTCATGAAACCCCATTGACTAACCCCAATACTTAGGACTGGTTGTAAGATGGAAGGTAACATTTTTTATAAGACATTTTGGAGTGGTTTTGTAATTTAAGGAGAACCTGATGTTCAGAAAGTGGGAAACAAAAGGCACTGACCTTTTCCCTAAAACCCAAGTATCTTCTAAACACCCATACTTCTGTTCCTCACTTGTAATATGACCTGGGGAAGGAAGCAGCAAATCACTTCCATATAATTGGCAAGAAAACTCTCAAATGGGGAACATGAAAAGTCAGACATGAATGAATAAAATTTCTATTGATATAACCACTGATCTTCTTGTTTCCCAGGTTTGTAACCTCAGTGTTATCCCTGACTCCTCATTCTCCTTCATTCTATATGCCCACTCAGTTGCTAAATCCTGTCATTTCTGCATTCACAACATCTCTCATCTACTAATGCTCCACTCCATTCAAAAACTATCACTTTCATTCTGTCCAAGTTTATAATTTTGGCATTGTAATTTACTTCCCATTAGTTATCTTTAAAACTCAACTGAAACCCCAACATTTACATGCAGCCTTTCCTAATTTTACCTACCTACTCTTAACCTTACTCTACTATTCCTGCCCCTCCTCCTTTTATATTTATTTTATTTTATTCTGTTTATACTTATTATTCATATGTTGTCAGAATGACAGAATAATAATCTCACTCAGGATAGGGATTATTTTCATTTTTGATTTTGTATCTCTAGTGCTTTGCACTGTGATTGGTACATAGTAGATGCTCTATAAATGTTTGCTGATGTATAGAGCTGGGATTAGAGTATAAGCAAAATTACATCATCTAAAGATGATTTACCAGGTTGAATGTCATCTGAGTTCAGCAGCATGCAGGTTAGTATATGTGTATATATGTATGTATGTATATATGTATGTATGCTCATACATACACACATGTATGTATTAATACACATATAAATATATATGAGTATATATATGTATATCTGATTTGCCTTGCAGTAATAAGAGATGTGGAATTTACTTTGTAAGATGAGATCCACTGAAATTATAATTGCTTCTTTCATTTTTATATAATCTCCTTTTGATATTAGGATTATACATTGGAATATATACCTGATAAGTAGAACTGTTAAGCAATAAGATCAAATCTATATTAGGAATTGTCATTGAGGTGATTGTCTTACCAAAAAAATCAGCATCTCTCCAAAGTCTATAGGAGATTGTTAGCAAGTTGCTAATTTGAGGTCTTATGAAAGGCATACTGCACTATTTATACCCTTTGCCCCAGATATTTTATTACTCAAAAGAAATTCAAAAGAGAAAAAAAGAATGTCAAAATATCCATAGTATCAGCACTTTTGTGATAGAAAAGAACTAGAAGCAAAATGGCTCTTTATTCATTATGTTTAAGCAAATTGTGGTACATAAATATAATAGGATATTACTGTAACTTAAGAAATGGCAAATATGAAGAATTCAGAGAAATATGGGTTCTATTACAAGAATTGACTCAGAGTGAAAATGAAGAACAAGGAAAACAATAGCTGTAACAAGGTATGATAACTTCAAAAAAATGGTCAATGAAACTTAAAATTATGTAATTATGATAATCAAGATTGGTCCTGAGGAAAAGTTGAGAAGAAAAATACCTACTTACTTTAATTGAAGAGGTGTGGTGACCATGAGTATGAAATATTCCATATTTTATCAGACACTGTCAATGTGTTGGTTTACCTACTAAACTATTATGTCATTCTTGTTTTTGTCATGTTTTTTGGAGGAGGGGAGCAATATGTATATATATCATGCCTCTGGGCTTAAAACTTTCATACTCCACTGGCACTGGAAGTCTGGACCTCAAGACACTGCTTATTTTTTCTTTAAGTTCTAGCCATAACATAGAAGGTTTGGATTGTTATTTTTGTTTTTCTGCCTATTATAGTTCATTAGCCCCAACTGTTGTTATATTCATCATAATTATCAGTTGATATCAATTAGTTGGCTGGATTTAATTAAATTTAGAAGGGGTGTATAGTAAAAGAAAGTTAGTCTAAAACAATACCTCAAAAGTCTGCAACACATTCTTCCATCGATGCATATAGAGTTCAAGGAAAGGCAAGTTAGAGTTTAGAGAGCCCATGTGGAAAAGATTTAACTCATTGTCTGAAGAAGTCATTTTTCAGGAGACCTAAAGGTGTTCCTATTACATATGACAATGTTTTCTGTTTCCTTCCTTCCTTCCTTCCTTCCTCCCTTCCTCTCTTCCTTTCTTTCTTTCTATTTC
>NW_025340511.1:0-1005 GCF_016433145.1 Gracilinanus agilis | reverse complement strand
CAAAATCTATTGGGCTTCAAATGAGCAAAAGAAGGCAGGGGTCACCATCATGATCTCCGAAAGAGCCAAAGTAAAAATAGATATGATTAAAAAAGATAGGGAAGGTAACTCCATTCTAATAAAAGGCATTATAAACAATTAAGAAATATCAGTACTCAACATGTATGCACCAAATGGTATAGCTTCCAAATTTCTAAAGGATAAGCTAATGGAGTTCAAGGATGAAATAGATAGCAAAATTATACTAGTGGGAGACCTCAACCTTCCTCTATCATATCTAGATAAATAAAACAAAAAAAGAAATAAGAAAGAGATAAGAGAAGTGAATGAAACCCTAGAAAAATTAGAGTTAAAAGATATATGGAGAAAATAAATAGCGACAAAAAGAAAGACACCTTCTTTTCAGCAGCACATGAAACATATACAAAGATAGACCATGTAATAGGGCATAGAAACATAGCAAACAAATGCAAAAAAGCAGAAATAATAAATGTAACCTTCTCAGATCATAATGCAATAAAAAGAGTTATTAGTAAAAATACATAGAGAGGCAAACCAAAAACTAATTGGAAATTAAATAATATGATTCTCCAAAATAATTTAGTGAAAGAACAAATCATAGAAATAATTAATAACTTCATTGAAGATAATGACAATGATGAGACATCTTACCCAAACCTATGGGATGCAGCCAAAGCAGTTGTAAGGGGAAATTTTATATCACTTAGTGCATATATTAACAAATTAGGGAGGGTAGAGATTAATGAAATGGGCATGCAATTTAAAAAACTAGAAAATGAACAAATTAAAAATCCTTAAATGAAAACTAAATTAGAAATACTAAAAATAAAAGGAGAAATTAATAAAATCAAAAGTGAAACAACTATTGAATGAATAAATAAGACTACAATAGACTTGAAACTACCACACCAATGCAACTATCAACAATTTGGGAATAAGTCTTGATTGATGACACATGTTAAAATCAGTGGAAATGTGCATCAG
>NW_025340510.1:0-1450 GCF_016433145.1 Gracilinanus agilis | reverse complement strand
AACCTCCTCTTTGAGCCCAGTCCCAGCGCCCGCGCAGCGCCGGCACCGCCCCCCGCCCCTTCGCGACGTCTCTGCGCGTGGCTCTGCCTCAGGCCCCCCCAACCGAGGGCCGAGTTAAAGGGACCGCAACCTCAGCGGCTGAGATCCCGAGGGGAAGGGAGTGGGGAGGGGCAGCCAGGAGGCATCCCTCCACGCGCTCCCTCCCCGACCCCGGCCCGAGGGGTGGGGGATGGGCCCCCCCCGCAGCCGCGACACTCCTTAATCTATCAGTGCGCCCCCCTCCACTGAAGGTCGCGGAGGGCTGGCGGGGGCGCAATCTCAGCCCCTGCATCCCTGGGCAAGGGCAGGGTCTCGCGTGTGAGGTCCCAGAGGTGTCAGCTGGGTGTTTCCGAGGCTCTTTCTTCCGCAGCCACTCAGGAGAGTCGGCGGCGGTCTCTCCCGGTCTCTGTGTCTCTGTCCCTATTTCTGTTTTTCTTTCCCTCTGGATGTCTCTGGCTGTGTGTGCGAGCTTATCTGAATCTCTGCCTCCTGCAGGCTGCCTTCCAGGCTGCCGCTGCCCTATTATCACCCGGTCCCCAGATCCTCATCGTGCCAGGCCGGGACACCCAAGCCAGGGAGGGGCCCAAGCACTCCCCCGGGGCTGATAGTATTGTCACCGTGCGGGGGACTGATACGGTGTCTCCAGCCTCGGTCCTATCCCCGGGAGCAAATGCGATCTCCCACCCTGATGAACTAAGTGACCCAGGGCAAGTCACTTCCCCTGCCTGCCTCAGTTTCCTCAAATGTAATGGAGGAATTGTAAAGCAGGCAACTAGGTGGCTCCGTGGATAGAGCGCCAGGCCTGGAGGCAGGTTGGTCCCCCTCTTCCTGAGTTCCAGTCTGACCCCAGCCACTCACTAGCTGTGTGGCCCTGACCGAGTCACTTAACCTGGGTTTACCTTCATCCACTGGAGAAGGAAACGGCAAACGAGGGCCTTATGAGTCAGGAAGAGTCGGACCCTGGCAAAAAGTAGGGCTAATGGGGGGCAGCTGGGTAGCTCAGTGGAGGGAGAGTCAGGCCTAGAGACAGGAGGTCCTGGGTTCAAATCCGACCTTAGACACTTCCCAGCTGTGTGACCCTGGGCAAGTCACTTGACCCCCATTGCCCACCCTTACCAATCTTCCACCTATGAGACCATACACCGAAGTACAAGGGTTTAAAAAAAAAAATACAAAAAAAAAAAAAGTAGGGCTAATACCAGCACTCACCCCGCTGGCGCAGCCAAGAGAAAAGGGGGGCCGTTTGTCAGACTGAGCCCTGCCGGGGCCTGGGAAGAGCAGAAGAAGCTGCGGACACGCGTGCCTTCCCTCCCGGTGTGGAAACTCCCTCCGCCCATCCTGACAGGCGCGTTTGGTGCTTGGCGCCAATCCCCAGAGTCCCCCCCTCCCCCCCCTGGGGAAGGGCCGCCCT
>NW_025340509.1:0-6312 GCF_016433145.1 Gracilinanus agilis | reverse complement strand
TATATATATATATATATATAAGATATTAGGGTTTAAAAATTTAAAAAAAAGATAGTGGCTTATGTTGACTCTAAAAAACAATTTATTAAATAGATTCTGGGTCAAAAAATATTGTATCCCCTCCCTCAGTGAAAATAGCAATCTATGCCCTCTTAGGTGCTAATGAAGATTTAAATATATATATGCCCAGTATCCTAGATAACCATCCTCTTCATCTACTAACAGTAACTAATTACCAATACAACCACTGGACTCTATCTTATTCTTTACTCTCACAAGTCTGGGTCTCTTCCTTTCAAAAACAATAAATGATTATATTTAAAAATGATAACAAATACAACTTATCAAAATGTATAGAACATAGTCAACAGTATTAAAAGGCAAGTTAATGTTCCTTAATACTTCTATATAACAAGAAAGAAGAAAAAGTAAGTGGATTGGATATCTTAAAATTAAAATATTATAAATATAATAAAAACAAAGCTACATTTAAATCAAGCAAATTACTCAAGTTAAAATGTTATTCATTAAAGTAAAAGAAAATATAAATTGATGAAACAAATAGCTGTTTTAAGAGATGAATAATATAAAAGTAACAAAAAATAGAGTAGAAATCTTGCTACCAAATATAAAATGAAAAATAGGAGATAATGGACGCAAAAGATACTTTTAGAAATTCTTATTCTGACATTTACATGAATATATACATTCCAATAATACTGAGAACATTTAAGAAATGGATAGTTGATTCAAAAAAATATCCAAAAAAAGAAATCATCTGATCTTATGAAGAAAAATCAAATAAGCTAGTAATGAATTGTCATGTGCCATTTTGATGGAACCAGCACCAATAGGGTTCCAATCTCTACCCAGAAGACTACAAGAGTCTCTTCAGCAAGAGTCACCAGAATAATAATGTCTCTTCAGCAAGAGTCACCAATGCCAAACTCAGAATCTGAATCAGAGTCAGAGTCCCTTCAGCAAGAGCCACTAGCACCAGAGCCTGAGAGAGAATCCAAATGCCCATTCAAATGGGAATCCCAATGGGAATATCCTTTCAGCAACAGCCACTATCACCAGTACCAGAGCCAGAGAGGGAATGTCTTCCAGATCCCTGTTCTCGCCTTTATAAGCTGATTTCTCCACCCAATTAGCTCTCCCACAGCATATCTCAGGAACCAATCATAGTTCCTTAATTTGCCTGGCACCACCCAGTGGGGCAGTACTTGTGGGATCAATTTCCTATCTCTTTGGTTTCAACTTCCTTTCACTATGGGCATGTGTATCCCTGCACATTTCAACGGTAAAGGACCTTCAGGTCCCTGTTTGATTAAAAGGGGGGGGGGTAATTCCAAGTCCTTGATTGATTAAATTAAAACAAAGGGAGATGAATTCCTTTCTCACAATATGAAAGTATTAATACTACCCTGCTTATCTCTATTCCCTTCTGAATTTCCTTCTGCTTTCTTCTTTGTATTTTTTAAATGTTGTGTTGATATTTTTCTTTTATTATTGCTACCATCCTCTATTTCTTACCTATAGCTTCTTATAGGTGTAGGTGAGGTCTCTTCCCAGGTACAGGTCTCCACCCATTATTTTACACTATTGGCCAAACTTCTGGGTAAAGAGTCTCATTGAAAGGATCATATGATATCACTGGCTCAATCCCCTCATTTTACATATGGGGAAACTAAGGTTCAGAGATGTTGAGTGATTTCCAATCTTAGATAACATGTTTTGTACACATATATGACATATAGTAAAACTATAATAAAATTGCAGAGGCAGCTGTGGCTTAAGTGGTTAAGAGTACTGGGCTTAGAGTCTGGAAGACCTGAGTTCAAGTCCAGCCTCATATACTTCCAGCTATGTGGCCTTGGATAAGCATGTTGAGGAGGCAGGTAGGTGGCTCAAGGAAAGAGTTTGGGCCTGGAGTCAGGAAGACCCAAGTTCAAATCTGGCCTTGGACACTTTCTAGTTATGACCCTGGGCAAGTCACTTAACCTCCAATTGTCTGACAAAAAGATGCACTGAATGAATCCAATGGAGAAAGAATAGAAAACCACCTATTCTATCCTAGACTATGGTATCAGGAGAGGAGCAGTGAAGAGGGAGCATATACCCGTGAGTATGGTTGCTGATGGGCTGGGTCCCCATCAGGCTGTAGTAGTCCCCAGGTGGGTGAAGTTCCTGTCTGTTGCCACCGTGGAAAGTAGTCTGTCTTCTTGCAATTGTAGTGGTGGAACTGCCTAGGGACTCTAGTTGAAGCATCTGAGGTCAGTCACAAACTGGAACTTGAGTGGGGATCAAGGATCACACTGGACTCTGGATTATAAAAATTGGAAGAATTAAATAGGATCCAGGAAATAATAAACACAAAAAATCTTGAAACTTGAGGAATAATCCCCCCTAAGAACCCTGGGGATCCAGCTAATAATCAAGTTGATTGGTCTGGTGACTAAAAACAAACAAAAAATGATCAAAGGAGAAAGAACCCAAGTATTAATAACTACTATAGAGATAAAAAAAACCTGAGTTCAAACTCAGAGGACTGTGAGATAAAAACATCTATTTCTAAAACAGCAAAGAAAGGTCAGAAGCTGAAAAAGTGCTTTTTGGAAGAGCTTTAAAAAAACCTCAAAAACTAAATGAGAGACATAGAGGAAAATTTAGGGGGAAAAAATAAGAGCAATGCAAGAAAGTCAAAACTGTGAAAGAAAGGTCACCCAAATGGAAAAAGAGATCCAGAAACTCATGGAAGAAAATAATTCATTGAGAATTAGTCACAGGAAGCTAACAACTTCCTATGACAATAAGAAATAATAAAGCAAAATCAAAAGAATGAAATAACAGAAGAGCATATGAAACATCTTATCACAAAAACAACTGACCTAGAAAATAGATTAAGTAGAATCAATATCAGAATAGTAGGACATTCATAAAGTTATATTTATTTATTTATTTGTTTGTTTGTTTGTTTATTTTCAGACCCTTAACTTCTGTGTATTGGCTCCTTGGTGGAAGAGTGGTAAGGGTAGGCAATGGGGGTCAAGTGACTTGCCCAGGGTCACACAGCTGGGAAATGTCTGAGGCCGGATTTGAACCTAGGACCTCCTGTCTCTAGGCCTGACTCTCAATCCACTGAGCTACCCAGCTGCCCCCAAGTTATAATTTTTTTTAAAGTTTAGATACCAGACTCCAAGAAATCATCAAAGAAAATTGCCCAGAAATTCTAACAGGAATAGTTAAAATTGAAAAAATCCACCAATCACCACCTGAGAGACCCAAAGATGAAAATGCACAGAAACAACATTGCTAAGTTCCATATCTACCAAGTTAAGAAGAAAATACTATAAGCAACAATAATAACAAAAAAACCAATTTAAATTCTGTGAGCTGTAGTCAGAATAAGAGATGGCTTAGCAGCCTCAACATTAAAAGAACAAAGGTAATGGAACAAAATATTTTGATGAGCAAAACAACTGGTTTTAGAACCAATAATAACATATCAGTAAATCCGAGCATCATTATACAGAGTAAAAAATGGATATTTAAAGAACTAAAGGACTTTCAATACCTAGGAAAAAAATCAGAAATCAGTAGAAAGTTTGATCTACAAGAAACATACAAAGTTAATTATGAAAGACTAATTATAAGTGACCCAGTAGGTCAAATTATTTAATCTTTAGGTGGGAAAATGTCATCTAAAACGCTTAAGAATGAAATCATTACCTCAGTACTTTGAAAGAGCATATATCAATAGAAGACTTGAGATTGAGTTGAATATAATGAAGTGAGGTAAAATAATAATAAAATCAATCAGGAAAAGATAAAATGGAACAATTATCTCATATAAAAGAGGAATGAGTAGAACTACCACAGAGAAGCAGAGAAAGGGCTGGAGGGCTGATAGTACTAAAACCCTCCTCTTATCAGATCTGGGTGAAAGACAGAAAGGCACATACAACTTGAAAGGTAAAGGTCTTTTTTAATATACAAAGAAACAGGAAGAAAAGGGAATAAGGGAGGGCCCTAAAGGAAGGGTAGAATAAAAAATGGATGCAAAGAGGAAAAGAAAAGTGAGTGATGCCTAAAAGGGGGTACATATCAAGAAATAGTTGGGGGAATAATTTAAGGGGATAAGGGAAGGACTTTTAGGAAAAGGGAAGGGGAAGGATTTTTAGAATTGACTTCTGGGAAGATGGCGGCTTAGATGGAATAAATCTTAAAACCTCCACACCCTTACACACCAAGATAGAAAACAATGTGCTTTGAGAAGAGGATCCAAATCTAATAATGGGCCAGAGCAGGGGAAACCATAGTGCAGCATAACTAAAGAGGTACGCCAAGAAAAAGGCTTCAATTCTTGAACTGTCGGGTCTGAGGGCGTAGAAAGGGAATCCCAGGATCCCAGGATGCCTCCCCCAGGTGCTGTGCGGAGTCTCCAGCAGCCTGGGAAATCTCAGGGTCAGTGGGCACATTGGTTGGAAGAGAGGGCCTTGCTGGCCCCAAACTCAGGGAGTCAAACACAGGTACTGGAGAGGTGTCTAGAGGAGAAAACCAGAAAAACACAGCAAAAATGCCCAGAAGACAGTGGCTAAGAGAAAGCCAAAGTCCAGACCGCAAACAGCTTGGCTTCCTCATACCGAGATAGAGAACACAGGGCTTCAAGAGAAAAGAAAACCAGATCAAACCCAGTGGACAGTGCAGGGGGAACCCCACTGCTGGAGAGCTCAGTTCAGTGAAAATGCTTCTTCTTGACCCCCACTTTTTTGTTTTTTGTTTTTTCTGTTTGTTTGTTTTTCCCTCCCCTTGAGGTTTTAGCCTCAGGGCAGATAAAGCAGTAAGATTAATCCAATCAATAGAAGATTAATCCCAACAATTGGACAGACAAGAAGTCTTCAGAGGGCAGAGAAAGTAACTCTAAACCTCCATTACCAACTGAATCTTTCATCAAAGATCATTAAATATATCTGCTCAAACTAGCAGAACAAGGAAGGGAAAAAAACATGAGTAAGCAACAGAAAACAAGAAAAGAAATGGCAATTGACAGATTCTTTCAAGGAAGTGAAAAGAGAGCAAAAGAAACAGAAATAGAAGAAGAGGAAGTAGTTCCAGCAAATTGGACAAAGCCTTTGGAAGATCTCAAAATCCAATTAACTCAAGAATTTAAAATTCAATTAACTCAAGAACTTCAGGAACTCAAAAAGCAATCAAGAGAGGCTGAAGACAATTTGAAAAAGGAAATACATGAACTAAAATAAGAAAATAAAGTCTTAAAAGCCAGAATTGGCCAGCTTGAAAATGAAGCAAAGAAGTCAAAAGATGATCTACAAAGAAAATCAGACCAGAAAGAGAAGGATTACCAAAAAGCCAGGGATGAAATTCAGTCTTTAAAAAAACAGAACTCAAAAACTAGAAGCAAATGACTTCACAAGGCAGCAAGAATATATTAAACAAAATTTAAAAAATGAAAAATTTGAGGAGAATATGAAACACCTCATTGATTCAACCAAAGATATGGAGAACAGAGCTAGAAGAGACAACTTAAGAATTATTGGTTTACCAGAACATCGTGATAAAAGAAAAAGTTTAGATAGCATTTTACAAGAAATTATCAGAGAAAATTGGCCAGAAATTCTTGAACAAGAGGGAAAAGTGGAAATTGACAGAATCCACAGATCACTTCCTACATTTAATCCACAACTGACAACTTCCAGGAATATTATAGCCAAATTCAAAAACTACCAGACAAAGGAAAAAATATTACAAGCTCCTAAAAAGAAGTCATTCAGATATCAGGGAACCACAGTTAAGATAACACAGTATCTGTCTGCATCTACACTGAAGGACCAGAAGTCATGGAACACAATCTTCCGGAAAGCAAGAGAATTGGGTCTACAATCAAGAATCAACTATCCAGCAAGACTAACTATATTATTGCAGGGGAAAGTATGGTCATTCAATAAAATTGAGGACTTCCAAACATTCATCAAGAAAAAAAAAACGGACTTAAACAGAGAGTTTACTGTCCAAACCCAGAACTCAAGAGAATCAACATAAGGTAATTAAGAGAATGGGGGGAGGAGAGAAAATTCTTTTCTTTAAGGGACACAATAAGTTCAATAAATTTATATTCCAAGAAGAAAAGAAGGTATTGGCAAATATTAAAAATTATTATTACCAACAGGGTAACTAGAAGAAGTTTACTTAGAGGGAACAGGGACAAACTGTATAGGATGAAGTGTCAAGATATATAGATATATATGTATGTATAAATATATACAAAACTAGAGGGGGGAAAAGGAGATA
>NW_025340508.1:0-3189 GCF_016433145.1 Gracilinanus agilis | reverse complement strand
TTTTTTTAAACCCTTGTACTTCGGTGTATTGTCTCATAGGTGGAAGAGTGGTAAGGGTGGGCAATGGGGGTCAAGTGACTTGCCCAGGGTCACACAGCTGGGAAGTGGCTGAGGCCAGATTTGAACCTAGGACCTCCTGTCTCTAGGCCTGGCTCTCAATCCACTGAGCTACCCAGCTGCCCCAATTTTATTCTTAATAGAGAAGTTAATCATGAATAAGGCACTGGACTTGGGCTTAAATCCCACCTCGGATCCTTACTATTCCTGTGACCTCAACAAACCACGTCTCTTCTCTTAGCCTCAGTTTCTTCATCTGTAAAATGGAGGGGTCGAGTCTCGATGACGTCTAAGTTCCCAAGATCTCTCACTTTCTAATCCTACCATTTGGACTCCGGCTTACTCCCTGTGCATCTTGCACCACTTATTCTCTCTTGCCTCAGTTTCCAAATCTGTAAAATAAGGAGATCCGATTCAACAACCTCTGGGCTCCCATGCAGCTCTAAACCTACTCACAGGGAGCTCAATCTAAATCTATGCTGGTAGAGATAGAACCTAAATCTGCAATTTTACTCCCCGATGAGGAAACGTTATCAAGGCAAGTCAGTGCCTTCTTTGCAACTCTGGGGCACCTGGGTAGTGCCCTGGGTCTAGCTTGGAGTCAGGAAGATCTGAGTTCAAATCTGGACCTCAGACACATAAATAGCCATGTGACCCAGGGCAAGTCACTCAACTTCTGCCTCGGTTTCCACATCTGTAAAATAGGGAGAATAATAGCACCTACTTCCCAACAACAGGGTTGTGGTAAAGATAAACACTGTAAAGCTCTTAGTGTGCCTGGCATATAATAAACCCTTTACAAACATTCGCTATTACTATTAGAACACTTTTAATTAGGGGACTTGTCCAGGGTCATAACTGCCAGTACATGTCCAAGGCGGAACAGGACTCACATCTTCCTGGTCCCTAGGGTGAGGCATCCTCATCCATCACACAACATGGCTACATAGGGAAAATTATAGATAGAATAGCGATTGTTGTTCAGTTGTCCCAGTCATCTCTGACTTTGTGACCCCACTTGGAGTTTTCTTGGCAAAGATCTTGGAGTGGTTGGTCATTTCCCTCTCCAGCTCATTTTACAGATGAGGAAACTGAGGCAAACAGGGTGAAGTGACTTGACCACGGTCACACAGCTAGTTTGCTGTTTCCTTCTCCAGTTCATTTAACAGATGAGAAGACTGAGGCAAACAGGGTGAAATGACTTGACAAGGGTCACACCGATAGTTTATAATTTCCCTCTCCAGTTCATTTTACAGATCAGGAAACTGAGGCAGAGTGAAGTCATTTGATCAGTGTCACACTGCTAGTAAGTGTCTAAGGCCAGATTTGAACACATGAAGTTGAGTCCTGACTCCTGACTGGGTGCTCTATCACTGCACCACAGAGCTGCCCTAGAACAGTGATTGTAGCCAACCTTTTCTTGCTTCAGCAGAAGAGTACCATGGCAAGGGGAAAGAATGATGAGCTAAGGGAGGTCTGGGTATGCTTATTTACTATCTGTGTCCTTAGTCATTTCATGCCCCTCTAGGACTCAGTTTTCCCAAATGGGGGGTTGGCTTTTCAGCCCTAAAATCTATGATCTGAAGTTGCCCAGAGTCAATCTAGTGATACAGCAGGAAAACCTTCCTAATGAGTAATGTCAGCTAGGTGGTTCCATGGATGGAGAACCAGTCTTAGAGATGGGAGGTCCTGAGTTCTAATCTAACCTCGATACTTCCTACCTGTGTAACCCTGGACAAGTCATTTCACTCCCACTGCCTAGCCCTTACCACTCTTCTGCCTTGGAACCAATACTTAGTATCAATTCTTAAGACAGAAGGTAAGGGATTAAAAAAAATAGCAACATGGCCCATAATGAATTCTTCATCACTCGAGGCCACCAAAAGGAGTCAGTGCACCCACTGGTCAAGGACACTGCAAGGGGATTTCTGTTCAGGAATGGCTTAACCTCGGCCTTCTCCCACCTGTCCAGTATCCTCACACTTGACTCCCAGACACATACTCTTCAGTCCGCTAACACTGGGCTCCTGGATGCGTCACCAACAAGACCCTCCAGCTCTTGGCTCTAAGCATTTTTTCTGGCTTTCTCCCATGCCTAGAACCCTGTCCCTCTCTCTTCACTACAAGTACTGACCGTCCTGGCTTCCTCTAAATCTCCACAAGATGATATGATGGTCTACTTAAAAAATCCTAGAGAATCAACTAAAAAGCTAGAAGAAATAATCAACAACTTTAGCAAAGTTGCAGGATACAAAATAAATGCACATAAATCATCAGCATTTCTACATATTTCCAACACATCACAGCAGCAAGAGGTAGAAAGAGAAACACCATTTAAAATCACCCTAGACAATATAAAATACTTAGGAATCTATCTACCAAAACAAACACAGGAATCATATGAACACAACTACGAAACCCTTTCCAAACAATTAAAACTAGATCTAAACAATTGGAAAAACACTGATTGCTCATGGGTAGGATGAGCAAACATAATAAAAATGACCATTCTACAAAAATTAATTTACTTATGTAGCATCATACCTATCAAACTACCAAAAAACTTTTTTTACTGAATTAGAAAAAACTATAACAAAGTTCATTTGGAAGAACAAAAGATCAAGAATATCAAGGGAAATAATGAAAAAAAATGTGAAGGAAGGGGGCCTAGCAGTACCAGATATTAAACTATACTATAAAGCAGCAGTCGTCAAAACAATATGGTACTGGCTAAGAGACAGATGGGAGGATCAATGGAATAGACTTGGGGTAAGTGACGTCAGCAAAACAATGTATGATAAACCCAAAAACCCCAACTTTTGGGACATGAATCCACTATTTGACAAAAACTGCTGGGAAAATTGGAAAACAATATGGGAGAGATTAGGTCTAGATCAACATCTAACACCCTACACCAAGATAAATTCAGAATGGGTGAATGACTTGAATATAAAGAGGGAAACCATAAATAAGTTAAGTGAACACAGAATAGTATACTTGTCAGATTTCTGGGAAAGGAAGGATTTTAAAACCAAGCAAGAATTAGAGAAAATTACAAAATGTAAAATAAATAATTTTGATTACATTAAATTAAAAAGTTGTTTTTTTAAACAAAGAAAAAGAATGCAACCA
>NW_025340507.1:0-1048 GCF_016433145.1 Gracilinanus agilis | reverse complement strand
GGAGCTTCTCACCCTTCCTGCCTGTACCCCAGCCCTTGGCACGTAGTCGGTGCTCTGTATGCTGCCCTCCCCTTCCTCGTTCATCCATCCATTCCTAAAAGGGAGGCGCATGTACTGGGGGACGAGGAAGGACAGTTACTGTTTCCTGGCCGAGGCCTATGATTTCATCGGGGTCCAACACTCCCAGGGGAGAAGAATCCTCCCACCCATGGAGGTCGCCGCTCTTCCACAACTTACAGTCTTCAGAGAGGTGCCTGGGAGGTTGGGAGGATCGCAGAGACCTGAATCTGCCGCCGGGAGGGTCCCCGGAAGCCGTCAAGGCTTCTCCTCCCCCTCACGTAACAGATAAGAAAACTGAGGCCTGAAAGGATCGAAGTGTCTTAACTTGCTGAGGGTCGCGCAGCTAAGAGCTGCCCGAGAAGCCTTCCGGAGTCCAATTCCAGGGTTCTGTCCACTCTACGGCCCTGCCTCTGCTGGGGTTAAGGGACCGCCCAGGGCCGACTAGCCAGTCTACGTCAGAGGGAAGACTCGAACTCGGCTTCCTGACTTTGAGGTCAGCTCTCCGGCCACCAAGGCACACTTTTGTGTCGGGAGCAGATAAAAGCTCCCCGTCACACTCGGCGGGTCCTCAGAGTGTGTCCTTGTAAGCTTAGAGATGAATATGCTGGGGCAGCTGGGTAGCTCAGTGGAGTGAGAGTCAGGCCTAGAGACAGGAGGTCCTAGATTCAAATCCGGCCACAGACACTTCCCAGCTGGGTGACCCTGGGCAAGTCACCTGACCCCCACTGCCCACCCTTACCACTCTTCCACCTAGGAGACAATACACCGAAGTACAAGGGTTTAAAAAAAATGAATATGCAGCATCTCCAAGTATTATAGTTAGTAAGATGTGTTAATAATAACTTGAAGTAAAGGAAAATGAAAAAGCTAAAGAGGGAGCTCCCCCAGCCCGTCTCGAGAGCAGAGGCGAGCGCGGGCCTGCACGCACGGTTCTCTCTCCAACGTAAGCGCGCAACTTGGGGACGAAAAGGAGAGGATGCTGGGTGAT
>NW_025340506.1:0-10587 GCF_016433145.1 Gracilinanus agilis | reverse complement strand
TCTTTTAGCATGGAGGCTGCCAGATCCTGTGTGATCCTGATTGGTGCTCCTTGATATTTGAATTGTCTCTTTCTGGCTTCTTGTAAGATTTTTTCTTTTGCTTGAAAGCTTTTGAATTTGGCAATAATATTTCTAAACGATTTCTTTTCTGGGTCGAATGTAGTGGGTGTTCTATGAATCCTTTTGATGTCTATATTGCCCTCTTTTTGTAGGACTTCAGGGCAATTTTGCTGAATAATTTCTTTTAGTACGGAGTCCAGGTTTCTATTAATTTCTGGTTTTTCTGGATTTTCTCTGTGTTAAAGTTGTCGAGTGTTAAAGGCTTCTTTTTCTTGTTGTTATTCTTTCTCTTCTGAGTTTCCTGAGTCTGGGTAGCCATCATTAGCCCAGCAGCTTCTCAGGTTTATCCTCGTGCTCAGTGTCTGTCCGCGGTCTATTGGCTCCTGAGGTCTGAGTTCTGGTTTTTCTCAAGGTCAAGCCCCCTGGTGGGCCCCCTTGCTTGATCCTCTGCAGGAGGTTCCTTTACAAGTCTCAGGGCGCTGCTTCCACAGTCTTATACCCGTCTGCACTGGTTCCCCACTCAGGTTTTCAGAGCTTTAGTTCCTGGTTGTGTCTGCCTCCACCCACGCCTCTGCGCGTGCCTGTGCGCTCTCCGCCCGGCGTCCACTCTCTGCCCTCGTGCTCAGATTTCGCTTGCGTTCTCTGGCTTATTGGGGTCCTAAATCTTGCTGCTCTCAGGAACAGGCCCCGGAGCTGCCAATGACTCGATGGGTGCCCCAAACTTGCTCTATTTCTTTTTAGCTGGCTTCAGAGCTATAGATTTTGTGTGTGGAGGGGGTGGGGGTAGGGTGGTTGCTCAGCCCGCGATTTAGTGAGAGCCCTTTATAGCCTGGAAATGTCTCGATTTCACGTACCTTCCACGCTGTGCCCTGTTGTGGGGTTCCTCTGTTCGTCTGGACTTGTTTTTACGTCCCCTTGAGGAGTTTTGTGTGTTTCGGTCAGGAGAGGTTAAGAGCTGCTTCTTACTCTGCCGCCATCTTAACCCGGAACCAGTTCTCTTTGATTCTTAACATTTTGTGATTGAATGAATGTCTGTATCTTCTCTAATGTCAGCAAAACTTAAAGAAATCAATTCTTGTTCTCAAATAGAATCACAAAGTTACTCAGTGTTGCTTTCAGAAGGAGATTGATGAATCTACAAAAGCCTCAGAGGGGGCGCTTTTCTGAGTGAGTTAATAAAGAACAGTGATTGAAGTTTACTTTTAAAAATCCTGCCTTTTCTGATACTTGGCACACTGCCTGTGCCTAAATGTGGAATATTGTTTCTGTAGAACAGCTGCACTTCAATGATTAATGAAGGCAATTTTGAGGTTTGATACCATATAATCAGGATCCAAATTAGCAGCTACACTTTAGTGACACTCATTAGTTTTGTTTTGGAACATTTAAAAAATAGTTCCTGGTAATGTTTACATTGTCTTCCAACAGAGCACCTTGGAATGTAAATATTTCAGGACGCTGCCTTACTTTCATTAAGATTTTCAGTGGATCTAGGCCCAGCTGCTCAGTGTGTGTTCCTTTATTCAGGTAAACTTAGGGGAATGTATTGTTTTGTTTTTTTTCCAGCAGTAGATGTGGCAATAGAGGGTCCCTTAAGCATTATTTATAAAAACCAAGAAATTAAAGGGATGATCAACCTATCTGGTTTTTCCTGGAATTGAAATAGGTCATATATCCTAGGGGCCTTTCAACTTTAAGCCTAACAAAGACAGAGGAAAAACTCACCAAGTAGTAAATGAGAATTTGACTCTGACATTTGCTTTGAATGTTGTCCTTGTTGAGGTATAGCTAGGTCCCCACTTTGTAGCTAGATTGTGCAATGAGTCAGGATCTCAACCGCAGATCCTGCTTCAGACACTTCAGCTGTATGACCCTGAAACCTTTTTCGTTCTCATTTTCCTCATCTGAAAAAAAGATTGAAAATTAGGCTTAGATAAGTAGCTTACAGTCTAAACCAAAATAAATTCTAAATGATATACATTAAGGTCCCACATAGGGACCTTAATATTAAGAATTATACCATCAACTAAATGAAAAAAATATTAAAAATATCTGCTTTTCATAGCTATGGGTAGATACTGAATATTAAATATAGTCTGCATACAGCAGGATATTGTTTCTCCTGTCAAACAATTCATAGCAGCTATAAATATTTTCGTACAAGTCTGTTTATCTATGATCTCTTTGGGGTACAAACCCAACAATGGTATGGCTGGATCAAAGGGAAGGCATTCTTTTATAGCCCTTTGTGCATGATTCCAAATTGCCAGCCAGAATGGCTGGATCAGTTCACAGCTCCACCAGCAATGCATTAATGTCCCAATTTTGCCACATCCCCTCCAACATTCATTACTCTCCCCTTCTTTCATTTTAGCCAATCTGCTAGGTGTGAGGTGATACCTCAGATTTGTTTTGATTTGCATTTCTCATATTATTAGAGATTTGGAACACTTTCTCATGTGCTTATTGATACTTTTGATTTCTTTACCTGAAAATTGCCTATTCATGTCTCTTGCCCATTTATTAATTGGGGATGGCTTGATTTTTTATACAATTGCTTTAACTCCTTGTATATTTGAGTAATTAGACCCATGTCAGAGTTTTTCGTTATAAAGAATTTTTCCCAGTTTGTTGTTTCCCTTCTGATTTTGACTACATTGTTTTTGTTTGTACAAAAACTTTTTAGTTTAATATAATCAAAACCATTTAATTTACATTTTGTGATTTTCTCTAACTCTTGCTTGGTTTTAAAGTCTTTCCTTTCCCAGAGATCTGACAAGTATACTATTCTGTGTTCACTTAACTTATTTATTACCTTCAGTCTTTGAATCAATACTAAGTACAGATTCCAAGACAGAAGAGTTGTAAGGGTGAGGCAGTTGGGGTTAAGTGACTTACCCAGGGTCACACAGATAGGAAATGTCAGACCAAATTGAATCTAGATCCTCCTGTCTCCAGGCCTGGTGATCTATCTACTGAGCCACCTAGCTACCCTAAGAGAACTCTTAAAGTAATTGCAATGATGATTACAATATTATCTTGCCAAGTAATATCTATCTGAGCCACCATTCCATTGCATTTTAATTATCCTTTCTGTAGCTGAGTAGAATGAAACATAAGAAACTCTTTGGACTCTGAGGAGAAATTGTACTTTAGTTGTAAAAATCAACTTGTTTGATGTATAATTTTATATGTTCATAGTTGATTTTCAAGGGAATAATAAACAACTGGACTTCAGTCTGTTTCTAGGAACAAACCAAGCCATTTTAAATTTTCATTCCAACTTTGGGGAAAATGGAATGTATAAAATATATGAAATATATATAAAGGAGGCATTTTTGTAAAATTGTATAAGGCATATTTTGCATAATGAGAATATTTTTAAGCCTAACAGTAATTTTTTCTGACTTAAAAAGAAGCAGAAGAGACTATATTGTACTATGAGTGTTACAGAATTACAATAAAATGTTTTGTTAGCAAAAAAAAAATCATTCCTGAATCTATTGTCCATGACAGTTAATTTTCCAGTGAGGTATTTCAGTTTTTCTTCCATTTTTTCATTCTTTTGATTTTTTCTTATTATTTTCTGATATCCTATGACATTCTTAGTTTCATTTGCCCAAACTATGCCTTGAAGAAGATCTGATTAAGCTATGAATTGTTTGACAGGAGAAACAATATCCTGCTGTATGCAGACTATATTTAATATTCAGCTTCTACCCATAGCTATGAAAAGCAGATATTTTTAATATTTTTTTCATTTAGTTGATGGTATAATTCTTAATATTAAGGTCCCATATACATTTAGAATTTATTTTCGATTAGACTGTAAGCTACTTATCTAAGCCTAATTTTCAATCTTTTTTTCTGTTTAATGCATTTTTATTAAAAAGTCATTCTTAAGTAATATATTTGTTCAGATTTATCAAACATAGTGCTTGAAGTCTCATTAACGCTGATTCTCCCATGCCTAGTCTTTTCCATTGATTTGTTTCTCTATTTTTAACCAGTCCTTTATGTTTTGATGACCACTTCTTAATAGTATTGTTTGACTTCTGAACACATAATTGATATTCTGTATTCTTTTTGCATCATTTTCCTTGTTATTTTAGGCTTTTTCCCCATTTGAGTTTTGTTGTTATTTTAATGAGTTCTGTAATCTATCCTTTTGATTGTGTCATTGCTATAGGATTCCATGTGTAAGTTATCTCTGGAAATATTTTCATTTTTATGATATTGACTTGACCCATCTATGAGCAACAAATAACTTTCCATTTATTAAAATTCATCTTCATTTTTAAGGGAAATATTATAAACGAATTATAAATGAATACATATAGATATCTTGCGGCCTCTGGCATACTGAAATCCAAATATTTATGCACCTCTTCATGATTCTGAATTTCATGGTGGCTACGAAGAATTCATTTCTTGATTGCTTATATTTTAAAACTCAATCATTAGTCCCTTACTTGGCTTACTTAGAATTTAGTAAATGCTCACTCTCTGTCTCTCGCTATTCTCTGACCTTGTCTCTCTTACTCCCTCTCTATCTGTGTGTCTATCTGTCTGTATGTTAACTAATGATACCTATGAAGGTAGAGTCATATATTACAAAATCTCCTTTTAAGCTGGAGACTCATTTCTCTATTTCAGTAGTTCTGTTGATCTCTCTGACTCTGTCTTCTCTGTCTCAGTCTTCTTTTTTTCTATTCTCTCTGTTTTTCTATTCTTTCTTTCCTTTTTTATATTATGATCCCAAACACAAAGCACAGAATCTGGCAGATAGTACGCACTTAATAAATGTTTGTTGATTTTTTAAGTATTTTTAAGTTATAAATGTCCACAGGCAATCCTGCCTCTGCAAGCCTTGGTTTCAAACTGTCCTTCATTTTTTCAAATTTTTCTCTTGCTTGTTGCTTTGAAACTAAGGGACTCACTACATCCTTTCTAGACTTAAAACTCTTAGACTCAGGGTTTAAGCAGTAATGTATCCTTCTTGTTGTTGTTATGATGGTCTCTGAGCTAGAGGTTTGAGTCTGAAACAGTGTTTCTCTCTTGTCCTCCATTTTGGTATCAGTAAAGTTACTTCTTTCTCTCTGGTAAAGCACTTCTCTGGGGGCTTGGCAATGCTACAAAGTCTTTCCCCTGAGATGCTCACATTGTCCAACATAGCTATAAATTGGTTATTTGCATCAATGTTACTATGATTGTCTAGTTCAAAGTATAAATTACTTGTAAGTAGGCTCTTCTCAATTTCTTCCACTCCTTCCTTTGATGTCTGTGAAAATTCAGTGCTTTCCACAAGAGAAGAATTGTCCCCATAAATATGTCCATCTCTAACTCAGCAGTGGAATTTTTGTCCTTTCTCTAGTTTGGTATATTCATTTCCTTCACTAATATCTACCAATAATATTTGAGCCTCATTTTCCCTTTGAGCTGTTTCTTTCTCTATTTGCATTTTCCTTTGATTGGTATGAATTATAGGTTAAATTTCATGCTGTATTATTCCTAGGTCTCACTCCCAATTTCAATTTTTTTTTCCTTTTCATCTAGAGATGGTTTATCTGAGTTTTTAAAATCACGTTGTCAGCAAGCCTGTGATTGTTGAAGTTTGTCTGCCCATTTGCTGTTAATGTAGGTTTTCTTGCAATTATCACTTCTGTCCTTATTAAAATTAATTTGTTTCCTAAATCTATGTTCCCTAATTAAGTGACCTGCTCTGGAACACATAAAGCATTTGGGAATCGAATTATTTGATTTCTTTTTATTGTAATAAGTGTTTTTTTTTTGTTTATATTCTCTACTTTTAGTGATTTGCAATACAAAATTTCTGAATTTTTCTTTCTCTCTATCTCGTTCTCTCCATGCTTCCTTTAATTCCCTCTTTAAATCTTGAATTGTCCTGTCTCTTTCTGAATCCAGCTCATGCCTAATCTGCTGTTCTTTTTGCTTTGATTCATATATATATATATGGCATGTTTCCTTATTTTCTCTAATGATAATTCTTCCCATTGTGGACAACTCTGCCCCAAAGTAGACTTAAATTGGCATAGTAGTTCCCTTGATAAATTGTCTCTTTATATGGGGTAAAGCTTCTTCTGCCTGGTCTTTATTGAATCCAAGGATTTTCTGAGTTTTCTATTAACCCATCCAGGAACAGACTTGGGTGTTTGTTCTCAGCTCATCCTTTCATATTGTTCTACCCATTTGGTCTCTTCTCATGTATCTTTACCCCCTCTAGTAAGTTTGTCCAATATTTAATCAATTCTCTCATGTTTGCTGGTGAACCTAAGTCTATGTCTGAATGATCATGTGACCAATCCATTAAATCCCTATTAGTTCTTATTTCCTCAATAAAGCTAGCCTTTTCACTTGGTGTAAAAAATTCATCCAGTGTAAATTCCACATCAAGTGTTTGAGGGATTGAAAAGACGGAAAGTGTCTGTTAATTCTTTTGCTGCTTTGTAGGGGAAAAGAAGAACTTGGGGAACTCCCTCTTTAACACTTCTAGGTCTTGTGCCATGAATATTTTGTTTTCATATTCACAACTTCCCCATCTGCTCTAAATTGTGTTTGGTTGGTTATTGGGAACAAAGACAAGGTAGCAGGTGCCATTGCTACTTTCTCTGTCTGTGCAGCCTCATGTATTTCAAATTCAGTTTGTGTACTAATGTCTACAATTTTTGGGAGTCTGTTTTCCCCTTGCCTTGTATGTGCTTTCAATGATCTCCAGTAGCATAATGGTATGATCATCTGGAGCCTGACTTAGTTTGATCTTGTTATTTATTTCAATTTCATTAAAGTTGTTACTTCATCAATGTGACCATATCCCCATTGTTTTTGCCTTTGCCAAAAAGTAGGTTGTTTAGCTTTTTTAGTGCCATGAATCTTGAATTGCTGTTACTAATGTCACTACTATTGCTGTTAGGTAGGATATACACTCTGCCATTGTCAGTGTCAGGTATTTGTAAGTGTCATAAATTGTCCAAATTTCATAAAGTAGTCAGGAATCGCATAAAACCATAACGTAATAGGAGTACGTGAATATTGAGATGGTGGTTAAGATGCATGTTGCTCTAGCTAGACTCATTTTCCTTTTGTTGCTTGAATTCCCTTCCCCCTTTTTCCTAGATTCTTCATCTAGCTATGCTAAAAACTGTTATAAAAATAAGAGACAGGTGGTATCTTTATACTTCTAATAAGCTTGTTATTATATTGTTATTATTAATCTGAGGAAGCTGTGTCTGGGTTCCCTTGATGGCTGGTGCAGGGACACTCCTGTCCTGCCTCTCAGGTGGATGTTATAAAGCAGAGTACCTTTCTTTATAACAGTGCCCAGGCAGGATCCTTACAGGTTAGTGGATTGGTAACCCTTTCAGGTCCCATCTGGGGTTGATTGATCATTACTATTGGGCTGTATCAGCCTTGGATAATGTTCATCCGACTGCATTTCTCCCTCTCCAGAATGGTAATGGAATAACTACTCTAGGAGGTACATAACAAATTTTATCTATGTCATTAATAAAGGAAAGGAATGATGAGGAATGGATTGGGAATAGGAGCCATGTTACTAAATCTATGACACACAGTAATGCTGGGCTATAATGCTAGGCTCTTGGTTTTTCACTTCCTCTGGCTCAGCCTGGCCACAGCCAAACCAGAGTAAGCACTCTGTTTGGATGACAAAAATAATGATGGTCTTTCTCAGCTTCTTACTGCTAGTTGTTGTGCCAGTCCTACAGCCTTCAGGAAATATCACACTTACACCCTCTTCTTCTTCTCCTACCCACTTCCCGGTTGTCCCATCCCCTTGGGCCCAGAATACCTAAATATCTAGAGATGGTTTAAATGCCTAAATATCTAGGGAATTCAAAGAAATTCAGAGGATCCATTCAGAGGTCTGACCCACAGTTCAATCAACATCCAAGATTAGGTTAATGTTTTAGTCAAGGATTTCAGGTCAAGGCTCTTAAACCAAAAGCCAAGGGTCCCAAAATCAAAAAGCCCTTCTCAGAACTATCTCAGGGTATTTATACCTTCTCTGGCCAATTGCCTTTTTTTCTCATGGCCTCTGGGAACATTCTAAAGTCTGCAGCTATCATCAACAGTCAGTCAAGTTCTCTAAACTCCCCGAGCTTGAATATGACAATAGTTTTCCTATTTATTTCTACCTTGAGCTCCACTAGCTTCTCCTTTAGAAGTTTGGAAGCTATTCTGTTTGGTGCATACACATTGAGTACTGATATTTCTTCATTGTTTATACTGCGTTTTAACAGGAGGTAATTACCTTCCATATCTCTTTCAACCAGATCTATCTTTACTTTGGGTCTGTCAGAGAACATGATTGCAAACCCTGCCTTCTTTTTCTCAGTTGAAGCTCAATAGATTTTGCTCTATCCTTTCATTTTTAATCTATGTATGTCTGTCTGTCTCATGTGTGTTTCTTGAGTTAATTGAATTTTGACATCTTCAAAAGCCTGTGTCCAATTCACTGGAACTTCTTCCTCTTCTTCTCTTCCTACTTCATTCGCTCTCTTTTAATTTATTGAGAAAAGCTATTATTTGTCATTTCTATTCTCTTTTTCTTTGTTTACCCATATTTTTCCTTTTCTGTTCTGCTAGTTTAATCCTATGGATTTAGTGAGCTTTGATGAAAGATCTTCCTTCAACTGGCAATGGAGGTTTGTAGTTACTTTCTCTGCTATATTTTCAGGGGAAGGGGTATTAGAGTTTCCCTGACATCTGAAGACTTCTCCTCAGTCCACCTGATGGGATTAAACCTGTATTGATTAGATTAGTCAGGGTTGCTTAATGTGCCCTGAGGCTAAAAGCTCCAGAGGAAAGAAAGGAAGTGGGAAGGGGACAAGAAGGAGTTTTTTCTCTGGGCTGTCCAGCAGTAGGGCCCCCTTCTCTTTCCTTGTGTTTGATCTGGTTTTCTTTCCTCCTGAAGCCCTTTGTTCTCTATCTCAATGTGATGAAGAAGATTGTCTGAGTTTTGGCTTCATCTAATCCTCCACCTTCCAAGCATTTTTGCTCTGGCTTTCTCCTCCAGTCACCTCCCCAGTGCCTGTGTTCTACTCCCCGAGTCTGCTTCCAGCAAGTACCTCTCTCCAAACCAGTGTGCCCACCAGCCCAGAGATTTCAGGGGCCTCTGGAGACTCCACACAGCATGTGGGGGAGGGGTGTTGGGCTTCCCTTTCTATACCCTGAGACCCAACAATTCAAGAATTAAAGCTTTTTTCTTGGCTTATCTCTTTAGTTATCCAGCAGTAGGATTCCCCCTGCTCTCTCCTATTATTAGATTTGGTCCTCTTTCATCTCAAAGCACATGGTTTCCTATCTTGGTGAGGAAGGGTGTGGAGATTTTAAGATTTGTTCTTCTAAGCCATCATCTTCCTAGATTTCCTTTTTGTCAATTTTAAAGAAAAAGAATGCCCCAACCCCCTCTGGGGTGGATTGTGGTGAAGGCCAGGCATTTGCCCAAGGTCACACAGAGAGTCAGTTATTCAAATCCAAGAAAACTTTGACACTGTAAAATTCAAATTATTATCCATTAACTCCAAAAATCATGTTTCATGAGATTTATTAATAATCACTCAAAACAGATGAAATAAAAGGACAAAAGTAAGAGCCAGAGTAAAGCCAGCTTTCCAAGCCACATTTGGGGAAAAAGAGAGAGAGGGCTGTGGTCACATAAACTGTATCTACAAAAGCTAAGGGTATAACATGAGAATGAAAGTAGGATGCTGGTAAAGAGAGTACTGGTGTTCAAAATTCGAATTACACAACTAATTTAAAATGCCATACTAAATAAAAGAAACAAAATCACACAGAGAGAAACAAAAATAGGAGAATTTTCCACTAAGATCAGTTGGCATATATGTGTGACCCACATCACAAGGAACTTCAGCTACCAATGGATCTCTCTCTCTCTTCCCAAACCTGAGTTTTTCCATCCATAAACCAAAGGGGTTAAAGCTCTGATAGCACTTTATACATTAGAAGACTCATGCTCCCATGGTGTTAAGTGTTTGTATGTATACAATTAAAGCCAGAATTGAGCAATCATCTCCCCTTTTTAGCCCAACAGAGAAGCCTTTACCTAAGTAGAGAGGAAACTGAGCAAGAGAAAAGAACCGAGGAAGCAGGCTTTAATCAAATATAGCCTGCATCTTCTCTATCTGATCTTCTTCATTCTCTGTTACATTTGTCACCCAGAGCCTTTGTATCCGCACCAAACCATCCAAGGAAAAGATAAGAGAAGTGGCCAGAATCTATTCATTATTATCTGGCCCTTAAAAGGAGAGATTGTGTGTCTGGTGTCAAATTCTTGGATGCAAGGGTCAGGTCTATGATTTGAACCCATTATTACAGCCATGGTGAGAGAGTCAACTTACAAGGAGTCTACCTCAAACTACAGGAAAGAGAGGGAGAGAGACAGAGAGAGAGAGAGAGAGAGAGAGAGAGACAGAGAGAGAGAGAGAGAGAGAGAGAGACAGAGACAGAGAGAGACAGAGAGAGACA